>NW_027447322.1:0-95686 GCF_038048845.1 Mixophyes fleayi | reverse complement strand
AATCATGAATCATGAATTGAATCATGAATCATGAATTGCATCATGAATTGAATCATGAATCATTAATCATGAATTAAATCATAAATCATGAAATGAATCATGAATTGAATCATGAATCATGAATCATGAATTGAATCATGAATCATGAAATGAATCATGAATCATGAATTGAATCATGAATTGAATCATAAATCATGAATCATGAATTGAATCATGAATCATGAATCGAATCATGAATCATGAATTGAATCATGAATCATGAATCATGAATTGAATCATGAATCATGAAATGAATCATGAATCATGAATTGAATCATAATTTGAATCATGAATCATGAATCATGAATCATGAATCGAATCATGAATCATGAATCCTGAATTGAATCATGAATCATGAATCATGAATTGAATAATGAAATGAATCATGAATCATGAATCATGAATTGAATCATGAATCATGAATCGAATCATTAATCTCGAATCATGAATTGAATCATGAATCATGAATTGAATCAATAATTAAATCATAAATCATGAATCATGAATTGAATCATAAATCATAAATCGAATCATGAATTGAATCATGAATCATGAATCATGAATTGAATCATGAATAATGAATCGAATCATGAATCTCGAATCATGAATTGAAGCATGAATCATTAATTGAATCATGAATTGAATCATAAATCATGAATCATGAATTGAATCATGAATCATGAATTGAATCATGAATCTCGAATCATGAATTGAATCATGAATCATGAATTGAATCATGAATTGAATCATAAATCATAAATCGAATCATGAATCATGAATTGAATCATGAAACATGAATCATGAATCGAATCATGAATCATGAATCGAATTATGAATCATGAATTGAATCATGAATCATGAATTTAATCATAAATCATGAATCGAATCATGAAACATGAATTGAATCATGAATCATGAATTGAATCATGAATCATGAATTGCATCATGAATCATGAATTGAATCATGAATCATTAATCATGAATTAAATCATAAATCATGAAATGAATCATGAATTGAATCATGAATCATGAATCATGAATTGAATCATGAATCATGAAATGAATCATGAATTGAATCATGAATCATGAATCGAATCATGAATCATGAATTGAATCATGAATTGAATCATAAATCATGAATCATGAATTGAATCATGAATCATGAATCATGAATCGAATCATGAATCATGAATTGAATCATGAATCATGAATCATGAATTGAATCATGAATCATGAATCATGAATCATGATTTGAATCATGAATCATGAATCATGAATTGAATCATGAATCATGAATCGAATCATGAATCATGAATCATGAATCGAATCATGAATCATAATTTGAATCATGAATCATGAATCATGAATCGAATCATGAATCATGAATCCTGAATTGAATCATGAATCATGAATCATGAATTGAATAATGAAATAAATCATGAATCATTAATTGAATCATAATTTGAATCATGAATCATGAATCATGAATCATGAATCATGAATTGAATCATGAATCATGAATCATGAATCATGAATTGAATCATGAAATGAATCATGAATCATGAATTGAATCATAATTTGAATCATGAATCATGAATCATGAATCATGAATCGAATCATGAATCATGAATCCTGAATTGAATCATGAATCATGAATCATGAATTGAATCATGAATCATGAATTGAATCATGAATCTCGAATCATGAATCTCGAATCATGAATCATGAATTGAATCATGAATTGAATCATAAATCATAAATCGAATCATGAATCATGAATTGAATCATGAAACATGAATCATGAATCGAATCATGAATCATGAATCGAATTATGAATCATGAATTGAATCATGAATCATGAATTTAATCATAAATCATGAATCGAATCATGAAACATGAATTGAATCATGAATCATGAATTGAATCATGAATCATGAATTGCATCATGAATCATGAATTGAATCATGAATCATTAATCATGAATTAAATCATAAATCATGAAATGAATCATGAATTGAATCATGAATCATGAATCATGAATTGAATCATGAATCATGAATCGAATCATGAATCTCGAATCATGAATTGAATCATGAATCATGAATTGAATCAATAATTGAATCATAAATCATGAATCATGAATTGAATCATAAATCATAAATCGAATCATGAATCATGAATTGAATCATGAATCATGAATCATGAATCGAATCATGAATCTCGAATCATGAATTGAATCATGAATCATGAATTGAATCATGAATTGAATCATAAATCATGAATCATGAATTGAATCATGAATCATGAATTGAATCATGAATCTCGAATCATGAATTGAATCATGAATCATGAATTGAATCATGAATTGAATCATAAATCATGAATTGAATCATAAATCATAAATCGAATCATGAATCATGAATTGAATCATGAAACATGAATCATGAATCGAATCATGAATCATGAATCATGAATCGAATTATGAATCATGAATTGAATCATGAATCATGAATTTAATCATAAATCATGAATCGAATCATGAAACATGAATTGAATCATGAATCATGAATTGAATCATGAATCATGAATTACATCATGAATCATGAATTGAATCATGAATCATGAATCGAATCATGAATCATGAATTGAATCATGAATCATGAATCATGAATTGAATCATGAATCATGAATTGAATCATGAATCATGAATCATGAATTGAATCATGAATTGAATCATGAATCATGAATCATGAATCATGAATCGAATCATGAATCATGAATCATGAATCATGAATCGAATCATGAATCATGAATCATGAATAATGAATTGAATCATGAATCATGAATTGAATCATGAATCATGAATTAAATAATGAATCATAAATCATGAATTGAATCATGAATCATGAATCGAATCATGAATCATGAATTAAATAATGAATCATGAATCGAATTATGAATCATGAATTGAATCATGAATCATGAATTGAATCTTGAATCATGAATCATAAATTGAATCATGAATCATGAATCATGAATCGAATCATGAATCATAAATCATGAATTATGAATCATAAATCGAATCAGGAATCATGAATTGAATCATGAATCATGAATTGAATCTTGAATCATAAATCATAAATTGAATCATGAATTATGAATCATGAATCATGAATCGAATCATGAATCATGAATCGAATCATGAATCATGAATCATGAATCGAATCATGAATCATAAATCATGAATTATGAATCATAAATCGAATCATGAATCATGAATTGAATCATGAATCATGAATTGAATCTTGAATCATGAATCATGAATTGAATCATGAATTATGAATCATGAATCATGAATCGAATCATGAATCATGAATCGAATCATGAATCATGAATCATGAATCGAATCATGAATCATGAATCATGAATCATGAATTGAATCATGAATCATGAATCATGAATTAAATCATGAATCATGAATCGAATCATGAATCATGAATTGAATCATGTATCATGAATTGAATCATGAATCATGAATCATGAATCATGAATTGAATCATGAATCATGAATCATGAATTAAAGCATGAATCATGAATCATGAATCAAATCATGAGTCATGAATCGAATCATAAATTATGAATCATGAATCATGAATTGAATTATGAATCATGAATCGAATCATGAATCATGAATCATGAATCATGAATTAAATCATGAATCATGAATCATGAATCGAATCATGAATTATGCATCATGAATCATGAATTGTATCATGAATCATGAATCGAATCATGAATCATGAATCGAAACATAAATCATGAATTGAATCATGAATCATGAATTGAATCATGAATTATGAATCGAAATTCGAATCATGAAATGAATCATGAATTGAATCATGAATCATGAATTGAATCATGAATTATGAATCGAAACTCGAATCATGAAATGAATCATGAATTGAATCATGAATCATGAATTGAATCATGAATTATGAAATGAATCATGAATTGAATCATGAATCATGAATCAAATCATGAATCATGAATTAAATCATGAATCATAAATTGAATCATAATTAATGAATCGAATCATGAATCATGAATTGAATCATGAATTGAATCATAAATCATGAATCATGAATTGAATCATGAATCATATATCGAATCATGAATCATGAATTGAATCATGAATCATGAATCATTAATCATGAATCATGAATCGAATCATGAATCATGAATTGAATCATGAATCATGAATTGAATCATGAATCATGAATCATGAATCATGAATTGAATCATGAATCATGAATCATGAATTGAGTCATGAATCATGAATCGAATCATGAATCATGAATTAAATAATGAATCATGAATCATGAATTGAATCATGAATCATGAATTGAATCATGAATCATGAATCGAATCATGAATCATGAATTAAATAATGAATCATGAATCATGATTTGAATTATAAATCATGAATCTAATCATGAATCATGAATCGAATCATGAACCATGAATTAAATAATGAATCATGAATTGAATCATGAATCATGAATCATGAATCGAATCATGAATCATAAATCATGAATTATGAATCATGAATTGAATAATGAATCATGAATTGAATCATGAATCATGAATCATGAATCATGAATTGAATCATGAATCATGAATCATGAATTGAATCATGAATCATGAATCGAATCATGAATCATGAATTGAATCATGAATCTCGAATCATGAATTGAATCATGAATCATGAATTGAATCATGAATTGAATCATAAATCATGAATCATGAATTGAATCATGAATCATGAATTGAATAATGAATCTCGAATCATGAATTGAATCATGAATCATGAATTGAATCATGAATTGAATCATAAATCATGAATTGAATCATAAATCATAAATCGAATCATGAATCATGAATTGAATCATGAAACATGAATCATGAATCGAATCATGAATCATGAATCATGAATCGAATTATGAATCATGAATTGAATCATGAATCATGAATTTAATCATAAATCATGAATCGAATCATGAAACATGAATTGAATCATGAATCATGAATTGAATCATGAATCATGAATTAAATCATGAATCATGAATTGAATCATGAATTGAATCATAAATCATGAATCATGAATTGAATCATGAATCATGAATCGAATCATGAATCATGAATCATGAATCATGAATTGAATCATGAATCATGAATTGAATCATGAATCATGAATCATGAATCATGAATTGAATCATGAATTGAATCATGAATCATGAATCGAATCATGAATCATGAATCATGAATCATGAATCGAATCATGAATCATGAATCATGAATCATGAATCGAATCGAATCATGAATCATGAATCATGAATAATGAATTGAATCATGAATCATGAATTGAATCATGAATCATGAATTAAATAATGAATCATAAATCATGAATTGAATCATGAATCATGAATCGAATCATGAATCATGAATTAAATAATGAATCATGAATCGAATCATGAATCATGAATTGAATCATGAATCATGAATTGAATCTTGAATCATGAATCATGAATTGAATCATGAATCATGAATCATGAATCGAATCATGAATCATAAATCATGAATTATGAATCATAAATCGAATCATGAATCATGAATTGAATCATGAATCATGAATTGAATCTTGAATCATGAATCATAAATTGAATCATGAATTATGAATCATGAATCATGAATCGAATCATGAATCATGAATCGAATCATGAATCATGAATCATGAATCGAATCATGAATCATAAATCATGAATTATGAATCATAAATCGAATCATGAATCATGAATTGAATCATGAATCATGAATTGAATCTTGAATCATGAATCATGAATTGAATCATGAATTATGAATCATGAATCATGAATCGAATCATGAATCATGAATCGAATCATGAATCATGAATCATGAATCAAATCATGAATCATGAATCATGAATCATGAATTGAATCATGAATCATGAATCATGAATTAAATCATGAATCATGAATCGAATCATGAATCATGAATTGAATCATGAATCATGAATTGAATCATGAATCATGAATCATGAATCGAATCATGAGTCATGAATCGAATCATAAATTATGAATCATGAATCATGAATTGAATTATGAATCATGAATCGAATCATGAATCATGAATCATGAATCATGAATTAAATCATGAATCATGAATCATTAATCGAATCATGAATTATGCATCATGAATCATGAATTGTATCATGAATCATGAATCGAATCATGAATCATGAATCGAAACATAAATCATGAATTGAATCATGAATCATGAATTGAATCATGAATTATGAATCGAAATTCGAATCATGAAATGAATCATGATTTGAATCATGAATCATGAATCGAATCATGAATCATGAATCGATTCATGAATCATGAATCATGAATCAAATCATGAATCATGAAATGAATCATGAATTGAATCATGAATTTAATCATAAATCATGAATCATGAATCATGAATCATGAATCATGAATCAAATCATGAATCATGAATTGAATCATGAATCATGAATTGAATCATGAATCATGAACCATGAATTGAATCCTGAATCATGAATCATGAATTGAATCATGAATCATGAATCGAATCATGAATCATGAATCATGAATTGAATCATGAATCATGAATTCAATCATAAATTGAATCATAAATAATAAATCATGAATTGAATCATGAATCATGAATCGAATCATGAATCATAAATCATGAATTGAATCATAAATTAAATCATAAATCATGAATTAAATAATGAATAATGAATCATGAATTGAATCATGAATCATGAATCGAATCATGAATCATGAATTGAATCATGAATCATGAATTGAATCATAAATTGAATCATAAATAATAAATCATGAATTGAATCATGAATCATGAATTGAATCATGAATCATGAATCATGAATTAAATAATGAATCATGAATAATGAATTGAATCATGAATCGAATCATGAATCATGAATTGAATCATGAATCATGAATTGAATCATAAATTGAATCATAAATCATAAATCATGAATTGAATCATGAATCATGAATCGAATCATGAATCATGAATCATGAATCGAATCATGAATCTCGAATCATGAATTGAATTATGAATCATGAATTGAATCATGAATTGAATTATAAATCATGAATCATGAATTGAATCATGAATCATGAATTGAATCATGAATTGAATTATAAATCATGAATCATGAATTGAATCATGAATCATAAATCGAATGATGAATCATGAATTGAATCACGAATCAAAAATCATGAATCGAATCATGAATCATGAATTATGAATCGAATCATGAATCATGAATTGAATCATGAATCATGAATCATGAATTGAATCATGAATCATGAATCATGAATCATGAATCATGAATCGAATCATGAATCATGAATTGTATTATGAATCATGAATCATGAATTGAATCATGAATCATGAATCATGAATTGAATCATGAATCATGATTCGAATCATGAATTAAATAATAAATCATGAATCATGAATTGAATCATGATTCATGAATCGAATCATGAATCATGAAACATGAATTGAATCATAAATTGAATCATAAATCATAAATCATGAATTGACTCATGAATCATGAATCGAATCATGAATCATGAATTGAATCATGAATCATGAATCATGAATTAAATCATGAATCATGAATCGAATCATGAATCATGAATCGAATCATGAATTATGAATCATGAAGCATGAATTGAATCATGAATCATGAATCGAATCATGAATCATGAATCATGAATCATGAATTAAATCATGAATCATGAATTAAATCATGAATCATGAATCGAATCATGAATCATGAATCATGAATTGAATCATGAATCATGAATCAAATCATGAAACATGAATTGAATCATGAATCATAAATTGAATCATGAATCATGAATTGCATCATGAATCATGAATTAAATCATGAATCATGAAATGAATCATGAATCGTGAATCATGAATTGAATCATTAATCATGAAAAGAATCATGAATTGAATCATGAATCAAATCATGAATCATGAATTAAATCATGAATCATGAATTGAATCATGAATCATGAATCGAATCATGAATCATGAATCATCAATTGAATCATGAATCATCAATTGAATCATGAATTGAATCATGAATCATGAATTGAATCATGAATTGAATCATAAATCATGAATCATCAATTGAATTATGAATCATGAATCATGAATCATGAATCATGAATTGAATCATGAATCATGAATCATGAATCATGAATCATGAATCGAATCATGAATCATGAATTGAATCATGAATCATGAATCATGAATTGAATCATGAATCATGAATCGAATCATGAATCATGAATTAAATAATGAATCATGAATCATGAATTGAATCATGAATCATGAATCGAATCATAAATCATGAATCATGAATTGAATCATTAATCATGAATTGAATCATGAATCATGAATTGAATCATAAATTGAATCATAAATCATAAATCATGAATTGAATCATAAATCATGAATCATGAATTAAGAATCATGAATCGAATCATGAATCATTAATCATGAATTGAATCATGAATCATGAATTGAATCATAAATTGAATCATAAATCATAAATCATGAATTGAATCATAAATCATGAATCATGAATTAAGAATCATGAATCGAATCATGAATCATAATTCATGAATTGAATCATGAATCATGAATTGAATCATAAATCATGAATTAAGAATCATGAATCGAATCATGAATCATGAATCGAATCATGAATCATGAATCAATTCATGAATCATGAATCATGAATCAAATCATGAATCATGAAATGAATCATGAATTGAATCATGAATTTAATCATAAATCATGAATCATGAATTGAATCATGAATCATGAATCGAATCATGAATCATGAATGGAATCATGAATCATGAATTGAATCATAAATCATGAATCATGAATCATGAATCATGAATCGAATCATGAATCATGAATTGAATCATGAATCATGAATTGAATCATGAATCATGAACCATGAATCGAATCCTGAATCATGAATCATGAATTGAATCATGAATCATGAATCGAATCATGAATCATAAATCATGAATTGATTCATAAATTAAATCATAAATCATGAATTAAATAATGAATAATGAATCATGAATTGAATCATGAATCATGAATCGAATCATGAATCATGAATTGAATCATGAATCATGAATTGAATCATAAATTGAATCATAAATCATGAATTGAATCATGAATCATGAATCGAATATTGAATCATGAATTGAATCATGAATCATGAATCATGAATCGAATCATGAATCATGAATCATGAATCATGAATCGAATCATGAATCATGAATTGAATCATGAATCATGAATTCAATCATGAATCATGAATCATGAATCATGAATCGAATCATAAATTATGGATCATGAATCATGAATCGAATCATGAATCATGAATTGAATCATGAATCTCGAATCATGAATTCAATCATGAATAATGAATTGAATCATGAATTGAATCATAAATCATGAATCATGAATTGAATCATGAATCATAAATCATGAATCGAATCATGAATCATGAATTATGAATCGAATCATGAATCATGAATTGAATCATGAATCATAAATCATGAATCGAATCATGAATCATGAATTATGAATCGAATCATGAATCATGAATTGAATCATGAATCATGAATCATGAATTGAATCATGAATCATGAATCATGAATCATGAATCGAATCATGAATCATGAATTGAATCATGAATCATAAATCATGAATCGAATCATGAATCATGAATCATGAATTGAATCATGAATTGAATCATATATTGAATCATAAATCATAAATCATGAATCGAATCATGAATCATGAATTGAATCATGAATCATGAATCATGAATCGAATCATGAATCATAAAATGAATCATGAATTGAATCACGAATTGAATCATAAATCATGAATCATGAATTGAATCATGAATCATGAATCGAATCATAATTCATGAATTGAATCATGAATCATGAATCATGAATTGAATCATGAATCATGAATTGAATCATGAATCATGAATCATGAATCATGAATTGATTCATGAATCATGAATCATGAATTGAATCATGAATCATGAATCATGAATCATGAATTGATTCATGAATCATGAATCATGAATTTAATCATGAATCATGGATCGAATTCTGAATCATGAATCATGAATTGAATCATGAATCATGAATTGAATCATAAATGAATCATAAATCATAAATCATGAATTAAATAATGAATCATGAATCATGAATTGAATCATGAATCATGAATCGAATCATGAATCATGAATTGAATCATGAATCATGAATTGAATCATAAATTGAATCATAAATCATAAATCATGAATTGAATCATGAATCATGAATTGAATCATAAATCATGAATCATGAATCGAATCATGAATCATGAATTGAATCATGAATCATGAATTGAATCATGAATCATGAATCATGAATCATGAATCGAATCATAAATTATGAATCATGAATCATGAATTGAATCATGAATCATGAATCGAATCATGAATCGAATCATAAATTAAGAATCATGAATCATGAATTGAATCATGAATCATGAATCGAATCATGAATCATGAATCATGAATCGAATCATGAATCTCGAATCATGAATTGAATCATGAATCATGAATTGTAATCATGAATTGAATTATAAATCATGAATCATGAATTAAATCATGAATCATAAATCGAATGATGAATCATGAATTGAATCATGAATCAAAAATCATGAATCGAATCATGAATCATGAAATGAATCATGATTTGAATCATGAATTGAATCATAAATCATGAATCATGAATTGAATCATGAATCATGAATCATGAATATTGAATCATGAATCGAATCATGAATCATGAATATAATCATGAATCATGAATTGAATCATGAATCATGAATATAATCATGAATCATGAATTGAATCATGAATCATGAATCATGAATCAAGAATCATGAATCATGAATCATGAATTGAATCATGAATCATGAATTGAATCATAAATTGAATCATAAATAATAAATCATGAATTGAATCATGAATCATGATTCGAATCATGAATCATGAATCATGAATTGAATCATAAATTGAATCATAAATCATAAATCATGAATTAAATAATGAATCATGAATCATGAATTGAATCATGTATCATGAATCGAATCATGAATCATGAATTAAATAATGAATCATGAATCATGAATTGAATCATGAATCATGAATCGAATCATGAATCATGAATCATGAATTGAATCATGAATCATGAATTGAATCATAAATTTAATCATAAATCATAAATCATGAAGTGAATCATAAATCATGAATCATGAATCATGAATCATGAATTTAATCATAAATCATGAATCATGAATTGAATCATGAATTTAATCATAAATCATGAATCATGAATTGAATCATAAATCATGAATCATGAATCAAGAATCATGAATCATGAATTGAATCATGAATCATGAATTGAATCATGAATCATGAATTGAATCATGAATCATGAATCATGAATCATGAATTGAATCATGAATCATGAATCGAATCCTGAATCATGAATCATGAATTGAATCATGAATCATGAATTGAATCATAAATTGAATCATAAATAATAAATCATGAATTGAATCATGAATCATGAATCGAATCATGAATCATTAATCATGAATTGAATCATAAATTAAATCATAAATCATAAATCATGAATTAAATAATGAATAATGAATCATGAATTGAATCATGAATCATGAATAGAATCATGAATCATGAATTGAATCATTAATCATGAATTGAATCATAAATTGAATCATAAATCATAAATCATGAAATGAATCATGAATCATGAATCGAATCATGAATCATGAATTGAATCATGAATCATGAATCATGAATCGAATCATGAATCATGAATCATGAATCATGAATCATGAATCATGAATCATGAATCGAATCATGAATCATGAATTGAATCATGAATCATGAATTGAATCATGAATCATGAATTGAATCATGAATCATGAATCATGAATCGAATCATAAATTATGAATCATGAATCATGAATCGAATCATGAATCATGAATCGAATCATGAATCATGAATCATGAATCGAATCATGAATCATGAATAATGAATTGAATCATGAATAATGAATTGAATCATGAATTGAATCATAAATCATGAATCATGAATTGAATCATGAATCATGAATTATGAATCGAATCATGAATCATGAATCGAATCATGAATCATGAATTATGAATCGAATCATGAATCATGAATTGAATCATGAATCATGAATCATGAATTGAATCATGAATCATGTATCATGAATTGAATCATGAATCATAAATCATGAATTGAATCATAAATTAAATCATAAATCATAAATCATGAATTAAATAATGAATAATGAATCATGAATTGAATCATGAATCATGAATCGAATCATGAATCATGAATTGAATCATGAATCATGAATTGAATCATAAATTGAATCATAAATCATGAATTGAATCATGAATCATGAATCAAATCATGAATCATGAATTGAATCATGAATCATGAATCATGAAGCGAATCATGAATCATGAATCATGAATCATGAATCGAATCATGAATCATGAATTGAATCATGAATCATGAATTGAATCATGAATCATGAATCATGAATCATGAATCGAATCATAAATTATGAATCATGAATCATGAATCGAATCATGAATCATGAATCGAATCATGAATCTCGAATCATGAATTCAATCATGAATAATGAATTGAATCATGAATTGAATCATAAATCATGAATCATGAATTGAATCATGAATCATAAATCATGAATCGAATCATGAATCATGAATTATGAATCGAATCATGAATCATGAATTGAATCATGAATCATAAATCATGAATCGAATCATGAATCATGAATTATGAATCGAATCATGAATCATGAATTGAATCATGAATCATGAATTGAATCATGAATCATGAATTGAATCATGAATCATGAATCATGAATCGAATCATAAATTATGAATCATGAATCATGAATCAAATCATGAATCATGAATCGAATCATGAATCATGAATCATGAATCGAATCATGAATCATAAATAATGAATTGAATCATGAATAATGAATTGAATCATGAATTGAATCATAAATCATGAATCATGAATTGAATCATGAATCATGAATTATGAATCGAATCATGAATCATGAATCGAATCATGAATCATGAATTATGAATCGAATCATGAATCATGAATTGAATCATGAATCATGAATCATGAATTGAATCATGAATCATGTATCATGAATTGAATCATGAATCATAAATCATGAATTGAATCATAAATTAAATCATAAATCATAAATCATGAATTAAATAATGAATAATGAATCATGAATTGAATCATGAATCATGAATCGAATCATGAATCATGAATTGAATCATGAATCATGAATTGAATCATAAATTGAATCATAAATCATGAATTGAATCATGAATCATGAATCAAATCATGAATCATGAATTGAATCATGAATCATGAATCATGAAGCGAATCATGAATCATGAATCATGAATCATGAATCGAATCATGAATCATGAATTGAATCATGAATCATGAATTGAATCATGAATCATGAATCATGAATCATGAATCGAATCATAAATTATGAATCATGAATCATGAATCGAATCATGAATCATGAATCGAATCATGAATCTCGAATCATGAATTCAATCATGAATAATGAATTGAATCATAAATCATGAATCATGAATTGAATCATGAATCATAAATCATGAATCGAATCATGAATCATGAATTATGAATCGAATCATGAATCATGAATTGAATCATGAATCATAAATCATGAATCGAATCATGAATCATGAATTATGAATCGAATCATGAATCATGAATTGAATCATGAATCATGAATTCAATCATGAATCATGAATTCAATCATGAATCATAAATCATGAATCGAATCATGAATCATGAATCATGAATTGAATCATGAATTGAATCATAAATTGAATCATAAATCATAAATCATGAATTGAATCATGAATTATGAATTATGAATCATGAATCGAATCATGAATCATGAATTGAATCATGAATCATGAATCGAATCATGAATCATGAATCATGAATCGAATCATGAATCATGAATCATGAATCGAATCATGAATCATGAATCGATTCAAGAATCATAAATCGATTCATGAATCATGAATCATGAATCGAATCATGAATCGAATCATGGATCATGAATTATGAATCGAATCATGAATCATGAAATGAATCATGATTTGAATCATGAATTAAATCATAAATCATGAATCATGAATTGAATCATGAATCATGAATCGAATCATAATTCATGAATTGAATCATGAATCATGAATCATGAATCATGAATTATGAATTCAATCATGAATCATGAATTGAATCATGAATCATGAATCGAATCCTGAATCATGAATCATGAATTGAATCATGAATCATGAACTGAATCATAAATTGAATCATAAATAATAAATCATGAATTGAATCATGAATCATGAATCGAATCATGAATCATGAATCATGAATTGAATCATAAATTGAATCATAAATCATAAATCATGAATTAAATAATGAATCATGAATCATGAATTGAATCATGAATCATGAATCGAATCATGAATCATGAATCATGAATATAATCATGAATCATGAATTGAATCATGAATCATGAATCATGAATCAAGAATCATGAATCATGAATTGAATCATGAATCATGAATCGAATCCTAAATCATGAATCATGAATTGAATCATGAATCATGAATTGAATCATAAATAATAAATCATGAATTGAATCATGAATCATGATTCGAATCATGAATCATGAATCATGAATTGAATCATAAATTGAATCATAAATCATAAATCATGAATTAAATAATGAATCATGAATCATGAATTGAATCATGAATCATGAATCGAATCATGAATCATGAATTAAATAATGACTCATGAATCATGAATTGAATCATGAATCATGAATCGAATCATGAATCATGAATCATGAATTGAATCATGAATCATGAATTGAATCATAAATTTAATCATAAATCATAAATCATGAATTGAATCATAAATCATGAATCATGAATTGAATCATGAATTTAATCATAAATCATGAATCATGAATTGAATCATAAATCATGAATCATGAATCATGAATCATGAATCATGAATTGAATCATGAATCATGAATCAAATCCTGAATCATGAATCATGAATTGAATCATAAATTGAATCATAAATAATAAATCATGAATTGAATCATGAATCATGAATCGAATCATGAATCATGAATTGAATCATAAATTAAATCATAAATCATAAATCATGAATTAAATAATGAATAATGAATCATGAATTGAATCATGAATCATGAATAGAATCATGAATCATGAATTGAATCATTAATCATGAATTGAATCATAAATTGAATCATAAATCATAAATCATGAATTGAATCATGAATCATGAATCGAATCATGAATCATGAATTGAATCATGAATCATGAATCATGAATCGAATCATGAATCATGAATCATGAATCATGAATCGAATCATGAATCATGAATTGAATCATGAATCATGAATTGAATCATGAATCATGAATTGAATCATGAATCATGAATCATGAATCGAATCATAAATTATGAATCATGAATCATGAATCGAATCATGAATCATGAATCGAATCATGAATCATGAATCATGAATCGAATCATGAATCTCGAATCATGAATTGAATCATGAATAATGAATTGAATCATGAATTGAATCATAAATCATGAATCATGAATTGAATCATGAATCATAAATCATGAATCGAATCATGAATCATGAATTATGAATCGAATCATGAATCATGAATCGAATCATGAATCATGAATTATGAATCGAATCATGAATCATGAATTGAATCATGAATCATGAATCATGAATTGAATCATGAATCATGTATCATGAATTGAATCATGAATCATAAATCATGAATTGAATCATAAATTAAATCATAAATCATAAATCATGAATTAAATAATGAATAATGAATCATGAATTGAATCATGAATCATGAATCGAATCATGAATCATGAATTGAATCATGAATCATGAATTGAATCATAAATTGAATCATAAATCATGAATTGAATCATGAATCATGAATCAAATCATGAATCATGAATTGAATCATGAATCATGAATCATGAAGCGAATCATGAATCATGAATCATGAATCATGAATTGAATCATGAATCATGAATTGAATCATGAATCATGAATTGAATCATGAATCATGAATCATGAATCATGAATCGAATCATAAATTATGAATCATGAATCATGAATCGAATCATGAATCATGAATCGAATCATGAATCTCGAATCATGAATTCAATCATGAATAATGAATTGAATCATGAATTGAATCATAAATCATGAATCATGAATTGAATCATGAATCATAAATCATGAATCGAATCATGAATCATGAATTATGAATCGAATCATGAATCATGAATTGAATCATGAATCATAAATCATGAATCGAATCATGAATCATGAATTATGAATCGAATCATGAATCATGAATTGAATCATGAATCATGAATTCAATCATGAATCATAAATCATGAATCGAATCATGAATCATGAATCATGAATTGAATCATGAATTGAATCATAAATTGAATCATAAATCATAAATCATGAATTGAATCATGAATCATGAATTATGAATCATGAATCGAATCATGAATCATGAATTGAATCATGAATCATGAATCGAATCATGAATCATGAATCATGAATCGAATCATGAATCATGAATCATGAATCATGAATCATGAATCATAAATCGATTCATGAATCATGAATCATGAATCGAATCATGAATCATAAAATGAATCATGAATTGATTCATAAATCATTGAATCATGAATTGAATCATGAATCATGAATCGAATCATAATTCATGAATTGAATCATGAATCATGAATCATGAATCATGAATCATGAATCGAATCATGAATCATAATTTGAATCATGAATCATGAATCATGAATTGAATCATGAATCATGAATCATGAATTGAATCATGAATCATGAATCGAATCCTGAATCATGAATCATGAATTGAATCATGAATCATTAATTGAATCATAAATTGAATCATAAATAATAAATCATGAATTGAATCATAAATAATAAATCATGAATTGAATCATGAATCATGAATCGAATCATGAATCATGAATCATGAATTGAATCATAAATTGAATCATAAATCATAAATCATGAATTAAATAATGAATCATAAATCATGAATTGAATCATGAATCATGAATCGAATCATGAATCATGAATTGAATCATGAATCATGAATTGAATCATAAATTGAATCATAAATCATAAATCATGAATTGAATCATGAATCATGAATTGAATCATGAATCATGAATTGAATCATAAATCATGAATCATGAATCGAATCATGAATCATGAACTGAATCATGAATCATGAATTGAATCATGGATCATGAATCATGAATCGAATCATAAATTATGAATCATGAATCATGAATCGAATCATGAATCATGAATCGAATCATGAATCATGAATTGAATCATGAATCTCGAATCAGGAATTGAATCATGAATCATGAATTGAATCATGAATTGAATTATATATCATTAATAATGAATTGAATCATGAATCATAAATCGAATGATGAATCATGAATTGAATCATGAATCATAAATCATGAATCGAATCATGGATCATGAATTATGAATTGAATCATGAATCATGAAATGAATCATGATTTGAATCATGAATTAAATCATAAATCATGAATCATGAATTGAATCATGAATCATGAATCGAATCATAATTCATGAATTGAATCATGAATCATGAATCATGAATCATGAATTATGAATTGAATCATGAATCATGAATTGAATCATGAATCATGAATTGAATCATGAATCATGAATCATGAATCATGAATCATGAATTGAATCATGAATCATGAATCGAATCCTGAATCATGAATCATGAATTAAATCATGAATCATGAACTGAATCATAAATTGAATCATAAATAATAAATCATGAATTGAATCATGAATCATGAATTGAATCATGAATCATGAATCATGAATTGAATCATAAATTGAATCATAAATCATAAATCATGAATTAAATAATGAATCATGAATCATGAATTGAATCATGAATCATGAATCAATAATCATGAATTGAATCATGAATCATGAATCATGAATTGAATCATGAATCATGAATCGAATCATGAATCATGAATTAAATAATGAATCATGAATCATGAATTGAATCATGAATCATGAATCAAATCATGAATCATGAATCATGAATTGAATCATGAATTAAATCATAAATTGAATCATAAATCATAAATCATGAATTGATCATAAATCATGAATCATGAATTATGAATCATGAATCGAATCATGAATCATGAATCATGAATTGAATCATGAATCATGAATAATGAATCATGAAACATGAATCATGAATCAAATCATGAATCATGAAATGAATCATGAATTGAATCATGAATTTAATCATAAATCATGAATCATGAATTGAATCATGAATCATGAATCGAATCATGAATCATGAATTGAATCATAAATCATGAATCATGAATCATGAATCATGAATCATGAATCGAATCATGAATCATGAATTGAATCATGAATCATGAATTGAATCATGAATCATGAATCATTAATCATGAATTGAATCATGAATCATGAATCATGAATTGAATCATGAATCATGAATCGAATCCTGAATCATGAATCATGAATTTAATCATGAATCATGAATTGAATCATAAATTGAATCATAAATAATAAATCATGAATTGAATCATGAATCATGAATCGAATCATGAATCATGAATCATGAATTGAATCATAAATTGAATCATAAATAATAAATCATGAATTGAATCATGAATCCTGAATCATGCATTGAATCATAAATTAAATCATAAATCATAAATCATGAATTAATTAATGAATAATGAATCATGAATTGAATCATGAATCATGAATAGAATCATGAATCATGAATTGAATCATTAATCATGAATTGAATCATAAATTGAATCATAAATCATAAATCATGAATTGAATCATGAATCATGAATCGAATCATGAATCATGAATCGAATCATGAATCATGAATTGAATCATGAATCATGAATCGAATCATGAATCATGAATTGAATCATGAATCATGAATCATGAATTGAATCATGAATCATGAATTGAATCATGAATCATGAATTGAATCATGAATCATGAATCATGAATCGAATTATAAATTATGAATCATGAATCATGAATCGAATCATGAATCATGAATCATTAATCGAATCATGAATCTCGAATCATGAATTGAATCATGAATAATGAATTGAATCATGAATTGAATCATAAATCATGAATCATGAATTGAATCATGAATCATAAATCATGAATCGAATCATGAATCATGAATTATGAATCGAATCATGAATCATGAATTGAATCATGAATCATAAATCATGAATCGAATCATGAATCATGAATTATGAATCATGAATCATGAATCATGAATCGAATCATGAATCATGAATTGAATCATGAATCATGAATCATGAATCGAATCATGAATCATGAATCATGAATTGAATCATAAATCATGAATCGAATCATGAATCATGAATCATGAATCATGAATTATGAATCATGAATCGAATCATGAATCATGAATTGAATCATGAATCATGAATCATGAATCGAATCATGAATCATGAATTGAATCATGAATCATGAATCATGAATCATGAATCATGAATCGAATCATGAATCATGAATCATGAATCGAATCATGAATCGAATCATGAATCATAAAATGAATCATGAATTGAATCATGAATTGAATCATAAATCATGAATCATGAATTGAATCATGAATCATGAATCGAATCATAATTCATGAATTGAATCATGAATCATGAATCATGAATCATGAATCATGAATTGAATCATTAATCATGAATCGAATCCTGAATCATGAATCATGAATTGAATCATGAATCATGAATTGAATCATAAATTGAATCATAAATAATAAATCATGAATTGAATCATGAATCATGAATCGAATCATGAATCATGAATCATGAATTGAATCATAAATTGAATCATAAATAATAAATCATGAATTGAATCATGAATCCTGAATCATGAATTGAATCATAAATTAAATCATAAATCATAAATCATGAATTAATTAATGAATAATGAATCATGAATTGAATCATGAATCATGAATAGAATCATGAATCATGAATTGAATCATTAATCATGAATTGAATCATAAATTGAATCATAAATCATAAATCATGAATTGAATCATGAATCATGAATCGAATCATGAATCATGAATCGAATCATGAATCATGAATTGAATCATGAATCATGAATCGAATCATGAATCATGAATTGAATCATGAATCATGAATCATGAATTGAATCATGAATCATGAATTGAATCATGAATCATGAATTGAATCATGAATCATGAATCATGAATCGAATTATAAATTATGAATCATGAATCATGAATCGAATCATGAATCATGAATCATTAATCGAATCATGAATCTCGAATCATGAATTGAATCATGAATAATGAATTGAATCATGAATTGAATCATAAATCATGAATCATGAATTGAATCATGAATCATAAATCATGAATCGAATCATGAATCATGAATTATGAATCGAATCATGAATCATGAATTGAATCATGAATCATAAATCATGAATCGAATCATGAATCATGAATTATGAATCATGAATCATGAATCATGAATCGAATCATGAATCATGAATTGAATCATGAATCATGAATCATGAATCGAATCATGAATCATGAATCATGAATTGAATCATAAATCATGAATCGAATCATGAATCATGAATCATGAATCATGAATTATGAATCATGAATCGAATCATGAATCATGAATTGAATCATGAATCATGAATCATGAATCGAATCATGAATCATGAATCATGAATTGAATCATGAATCATGAATCATGAATCATGAATCATGAATCGAATCATGAATCATGAATCATGAATCGAATCATGAATCGAATCATGAATCATAAAATGAATCATGAATTGAATCATGAATTGAATCATAAATCATGAATCATGAATTGAATCATGAATCATGAATCGAATCATAATTCATGAATTGAATCATGAATCATGAATCATGAATCATGAATCATGAATTGAATCATTAATCATGAATCGAATCCTGAATCATGAATCATGAATTGAATCATGAATCATGAATTGAATCATAAATTGAATCATAAATAATAAATCATGAATTGAATCATGAATCATGAATCGAATCATGAATCATGAATCATGAATTGAATCATGAATCATGAATCATGAATTGAATCATGAATCATGAATCATGAATTGAATCATGAATCATGAATTGAATCATGAATCATGAATCATGAATCGAATTATAAATTATGAATCATGAATCATGAATCGAATCATGAATCATGAATCATTAATCGAATCATGAATCTCGAATCATGAATTGAATCATGAATAATGAATTGAATCATGAATTGAATCATAAATCATGAATCATGAATTGAATCATGAATCATAAATCATGAATCGAATCATGAATCATGAATTATGAATCGAATCATGAATCATGAATTGAATCATGAATCATAAATCATGAATCGAATCATGAATCATGAATTATGAATCATGAATCATGAATCATGAATCGAATCATGAATCATGAATTGAATCATGAATCATGAATCATGAATCGAATCATGAATCATGAATCATGAATTGAATCATAAATCATGAATCGAATCATGAATCATGAATCATGAATCATGAATTATGAATCATGAATCGAATCATGAATCATGAATTGAATCATGAATCATGAATCATGAATCGAATCATGAATCATGAATCATGAATTGAATCATGAATCATGAATCATGAATCATGAATCATGAATCGAATCATGAATCATGAATCGAATCATGAATCGAATCATGAATCATAAAATGAATCATGAATTGAATCATGAATTGAATCATAAATCATGAATCATGAATTGAATCATGAATCATGAATCGAATCATAATTCATGAATTGAATCATGAATCATGAATCATGAATCATGAATCATGAATTGAATCATTAATCATGAATCGAATCCTGAATCATGAATCATGAATTGAATCATGAATCATGAATTGAATCATAAATTGAATCATAAATAATAAATCATGAATTGAATCATGAATCATGAATCGAATCATGAATCATGAATCATGAATTGAATCATAAATTGAATCATAAATCATAAATCATGAATTAAATAATGAATCATGAATCATGAATTGAATCATGAATCATGAATCAATAATCATGAATTGAATCATGAATCATGAATCATGAATTGAATCATGAATCATGAATCGAATCATGAATCATGAATTAAATAATGAATCATGAATCATGAATTGAATCATGAATCATGAATCGAATCATGAATCATGAATTGAATCATGAATCCTGAATTGAATCATAAATTGAATCATAAATCATAAATCATGAATTGAATCATAAATCATGAATTGAATCATAAATCATGAATCATGAATTATGAATCATGAATCGAATCATGAATCATGAATAATGAATTGAATCATGAATCATGAATAATGAATCATGAATCATGAATCATGAATCGAATCATGAATCATGAAATGAATCATGAATCATGAATCAAATCATGAATCATGAATTGAATCATGAATTTAATCATAAATCATGAATCATGAATTGAATCATGTATCATGAATCGAATCATGAATTATGAATTGAATCATAAATCATGAATCATGAATCATGAATCATGAATCGAATCATGAATCATGAATTGAATCATGAATCATGAATTGAATCATGAATCATGAATCATGAATCATGAATTGAATCATGAATCATGAATCATGAATTGAATCATGAATCATGAATCGAATCCTGAATCACGAATCATGAATTGAATCATGAATCATGAATTGAATCATAAATTGAATCATAAATAATAAATCATGAATTGAATCATGAATCATGAATCATGAATTGAATCATGAATTGAATCATAAATAATAAATCATGAATTGAATCATGAATCATGAATCGAATCATGAATCATGAATCATGAATTGAATCATAAATTAAATCATAAATCATAAATCATGAATTAATTAATGAATCATGAATCGAATCATGAATCATGAATTGAATCATGAATCATGAATCATGAATTGAATCATGAATCATGAATTGAATCATGAATCATGAATTGAATCATGAATCATGAATCATGAATCATGAATCGAATCATAAATTATGAATCATGAATCATGAATCGAATCATGAATCATGAATCATGAATCGAATCATGAATCTCGAATCATGAATTGAATCATGAATAATGAATTGAATCATGAATTGAATCATAAATCATGAATCATGAATTGAATCATGAATCATAAATCATGAATCGAATCATGAATCATGAATTATGAATCGAATCATGAATCATGAATTGAATCATGAATCATAAATCATGAATCGAATCATAAATCATGAATCATGAATTGAATCATGAATCATAAATCATGAATCGAATCATGAATCATGAATTATGAATCGAATCATGAATCATGAATTGAATCATGAATCATAAATCATGAATCGAATCATGAATCATGAATTATGAATCGAATCATGAATCATGAATTGAATCATGAATCATAAATCATGAATCGAATCATGAATCATGAATCATGAATTGAATCATGAATCATGAATTGAATCATGAATCATGAATTGAATCATGAATCATGAATCATGAATCGAATTATAAATTATGAATCATGAATCATGAATCGAATCATGAATCATGAATCATTAATCGAATCATGAATCTCGAATCATGAATTGAATCATGAATAATGAATTGAATCATGAATTGAATCATAAATCATGAATCATGAATTGAATCATGAATCATAAATCATGAATCGAATCATGAATCATGAATTATGAATCGAATATAAATCATGAATCGAATCATGAATCATGAATTATGAATCATGAATCATGAATCATGAATCGAATCATGAATCATGAATTGAATCATGAATCATGAATCATTATCGAATCATGAATCATGAATCATGAATTGAATCATAATCATGAATCGAGATCATGAATCATGAATCATGAATCATGAATTATGAATCATAATCGAATCATGAATCATGAATTGAATCATGAATCATGAATCATGAATCAGAATCATGAATCATGAATCATGATTGAATCATGAATCATGAATCATGAATCATGAATCATGAATCGAATCATGAATCATGAATCATGAATCGAATCATGAATCATGAATCATGAATCATAAAATGAATCATGAATTGAATCATGAATTGAATCATAAATCATGAATCATGAATTGAATCATGAATCATGAATCGAATCATAATTCATGAATTGAATCATGAATCATGAATCATGAATCATGAATCATGAATTGAATCATGAATCATGAATTGAATCATGAATCATGAATTGAATCATAAATTGAATCATAAATAATAAATCATGAATTGAATCATGAATCATGAATCGAATCATGAATCATGAATCATGAATTGAATCATAAATTGAATCATAAATAATAAATCATGAATTGAATCATGAATCCTGAATCATGAATTGAATCATAAATTAAATCATAAATCATAAATCATGAATTAATTAATGAATAATGAATCATGAATTGAATCATGAATCATGAATAGAATCATGAATCATGAATTGAATCATTAATCATGAATTGAATCATAAATTGAATCATAAATCATAAATCATGAATTGAATCATGAATCATGAATCGAATCATGAATCATGAATCGAATCATGAATCATGAATTGAATCATGAATCATGAATCGAATCATGAATCATGAATTGAATCATGAATCATGAATCATGAATTGAATCATGAATCATGAATTGAATCATGAATCATGAATTGAATCATGAATCATGAATCATGAATCGAATTATAAATTATGAATCATGAATCATGAATCGAATCATGAATCATGAATCATTAATCGAATCATGAATCTCGAATCATGAATTGAATCATGAATAATGAATTGAATCATGAATTGAATCATAAATCATGAATCATGAATTGAATCATGAATCATAAATCATGAATCGAATCATGAATCATGAATTATGAATCGAATCATGAATCATGAATTGAATCATGAATCATAAATCATGAATCGAATCATGAATCATGAATTATGAATCATGAATCATGAATCATGAATCGAATCATGAATCATGAATTGAATCATGAATCATGAATCATGAATCGAATCATGAATCATGAATCATGAATTGAATCATAAATCATGAATCGAATCATGAATCATGAATCATGAATCATGAATTATGAATCATGAATCGAATCATGAATCATGAATTGAATCATGAATCATGAATCATGAATCGAATCATGAATCATGAATCATGAATTGAATCATGAATCATGAATCATGAATCATGAATCATGAATCGAATCATGAATCATGAATCATGAATCGAATCATGAATCGAATCATGAATCATAAAATGAATCATGAATTGAATCATGAATTGAATCATAAATCATGAATCATGAATTGAATCATGAATCATGAATCGAATCATAATTCATGAATTGAATCATGAATCATGAATCATGAATCATGAATCATGAATTGAATCATTAATCATGAATCGAATCCTGAATCATGAATCATGAATTGAATCATGAATCATGAATTGAATCATAAATTGAATCATAAATAATAAATCATGAATTGAATCATGAATCATGAATCGAATCATGAATCATGAATCATGAATTGAATCATGTATCATGAATCGAATCATGAATTATGAATTGAATCATAAATCATGAATCATGAATCATGAATCATGAATCGAATCATGAATCATGAATTGAATCATGAATCATGAATCATGAATTGAATCATGAATCATGAATTGAATCATGAATCATGAATTGAATCATGAATCATGAATCATGAATCGAATCATGAATCATGAATCATGAATCGAATCATGAATCATGAATCATGAATCATGAATTATGAATCATGAATCGAATCATGAATCATGAATTGAATCATGAATCATGAATCATGAATCGAATCATGAATCATGAATCATGAATTGAATCATGAATCATGAATCATGAATCATGAATCATGAATCGAATCATGAATCATGAATCATGAATCGAATCATGAATCGAATCATGAATCATAAAATGAATCATGAATTGAATCATGAATTGAATCATAAATCATGAATCATGAATTGAATCATGAATCATGAATCGAATCATAATTCATGAATTGAATCATGAATCATGAATCATGAATCATGAATCATGAATTGAATCATTAATCATGAATCGAATCCTGAATCATGAATCATGAATTGAATCATGAATCATGAATTGAATCATAAATTGAATCATAAATAATAAATCATGAATTGAATCATGAATCATGAATCGAATCATGAATCATGAATCATGAATTGAATCATAAATTGAATCATAAATCATAAATCATGAATTAAATAATGAATCATGAATCATGAATTGAATCATGAATCATGAATCAATAATCATGAATTGAATCATGAATCATGAATCATGAATTGAATCATGAATCATGAATCGAATCATGAATCATGAATTAAATAATGAATCATGAATCATGAATTGAATCATGAATCATGAATCGAATCATGAATCATGAATTGAATCATGAATCCTGAATTGAATCATAAATTGAATCATAAATCATAAATCATGAATTGAATCATAAATCATGAATTGAATCATAAATCATGAATCATGAATTATGAATCATGAATCGAATCATGAATCATGAATAATGAATTGAATCATGAATCATGAATAATGAATCATGAATCATGAATCATGAATCGAATCATGAATCATGAAATGAATCATGAATCATGAATCAAATCATGAATCATGAATTGAATCATGAATTTAATCATAAATCATGAATCATGAATTGAATCATGTATCATGAATCGAATCATGAATTATGAATTGAATCATAAATCATGAATCATGAATCATGAATCATGAATCGAATCATGAATCATGAATTGAATCATGAATCATGAATTGAATCATGAATCATGAATCATGAATCATGAATTGAATCATGAATCATGAATCATGAATTGAATCATGAATCATGAATCGAATCCTGAATCACGAATCATGAATTGAATCATGAATCATGAATTGAATCATAAATTGAATCATAAATAATAAATCATGAATTGAATCATGAATCATGAATCATGAATTGAATCATAAATTGAATCATAAATAATAAATCATGAATTGAATCATGAATCATGAATCGAATCATGAATCATGAATCATGAATTGAATCATAAATTAAATCATAAATCATAAATCATGAATTAATTAATGAATCATGAATCGAATCATGAATCATGAATTGAATCATGAATCATGAATCATGAATTGAATCATGAATCATGAATTGAATCATGAATCATGAATTGAATCATGAATCATGAATCATGAATCATGAATCGAATCATAAATTATGAATCATGAATCATGAATCGAATCATGAATCATGAATCATGAATCGAATCATGAATCTCGAATCATGAATTGAATCATGAATAATGAATTGAATCATGAATTGAATCATAAATCATGAATCATGAATTGAATCATGAATCATAAATCATGAATCGAATCATGAATCATGAATTATGAATCGAATCATGAATCATGAATTGAATCATGAATCATAAATCATGAATCGAATCATAAATCATGAATCATGAATTGAATCATGAATCATAAATCATGAATCGAATCATGAATCATGAATTATGAATCGAATCATGAATCATGAATTGAATCATGAATCATAAATCATGAATCGAATCATGAATCATGAATTATGAATCGAATCATGAATCATGAATTGAATCATGAATCATGAATCATGAATTGAATCATGAATCGAATCATGAATCATGAATTGAATCATGAATCATGAATCATGAATCGAATCATGAATCATGAATCATGATTTAAATTATGAATTGAATCATAAATTGAATCATAAATCATAAATCATGAATTGAATCATGAATCATGAATCATGAATTATGAATCATGAATCGAATCATGAATCATGAATTGAATCATGAATCATGAATCATGAATCGAATCATGAATCATGAATCATGAATTGAATCATGAATCATGAATCATGAATCATGAATCATGAATCGAATCATGAATCATGAATCATGAATCGAATCATGAATCGAATCATGAATCATAAAATGAATCATGACATGAATCATGAATTGAATCATAAATCATGAATCATGAATCGAATCATGAATCATGAATTGAATCATAAATCATGAATTGAATCATGAATCATGAATCATGAATCATGAATTGAATCATGAATCATGAATCATGAATTGAATCATGAATCATGAATCGAATCCTGAATCATGAATCATGAATTGAATCATGAATCATGAATTGAATCATAAATTGAATCATAAATAATAAATCATGAATTGAATCATAAATAATAAATCATGAATTAAATCATAAATCATTATTTAAATAATGAATCATGAATCATGAATTGAATCATGAATCATGAATCGAATCATGAATCATGAATTGAATCATGAATCATGAATTGAATCATAAATTGTATCATAAATCATAAATCATGAATTGAATCATGAATCATAAATCGAATCATGAATCATGAATTGAATCATAAATCATGAATCATGAATCGAATCATGAATCATGAATTGAATCATGAATCATGAATTGAATCATGAATCATGAATCATGAATCATGAATCGAATCATAAATTATGAATCATGAATCATGAATCGAATCATGAATCATGAATCGAATCATGAATCATGAATCATGAATCGAATCATGAATCTCGAATCATGAATTGAATCATGAATCATGAATTGAATCATGAATTGAATTATAAATCATGAATCATGAATTGAATCATGAATCATAAATCGAATGATGAATCATGAATTGAATCATGAATCATAAATCATGAATCGAATCATGGATCATGAATTATGAATCGAATCATGAATCATGAAATGAATCATGATTTGAATCATGAATTGAATCATAAATCATGAATCATGAATTGAATCATGAATCATGATTCGAATCATAATTCATGAATTGAATCATGAATCATGAATCGAATCCTGAATCATGAATCATGAATTGAATCATGAATCATGAATTGAATCATAAATTGAATCATAAATAATAAATCATGAATTGAATCATGAATCATGAATCAAATCATGAATCATGAATTGAATCATAAATTGAATCATAAATCATAAATCATGAATTAAATAATGAATCATGAATCATGAATTGAATCATGAATTATGAATTGAATCATAAATCATGAATCATGAATCATGAATCGAATCATGAATCATGAATTGAATCATTTAATAATGAATCATGAATTGAATCATGAATCATGAATTGAATCATGAATCATGAATCGAATCATGAATCATGAATTGAATCATGAATTATGAATTGAATCATGAATCATGAATCATGAATCGAATCATGAATCATGAATCGAATCATGAATTATGAATCATGAATCGAATCATGAATCATGAATTGAATCATGAATCATGAATCGAATCATGAATCATGAATCATGAATTGAATCATGAATCATGAATCATGAATTGAATCATGAATCATGAATCATGAATCATTAATCGAATCATGAATCATGAATTGAATCATGAATTATGAATCATGAATCGAATCATGAATCATGAATTAAATAATGAATCATGAATCATGAATTGAATCATAAATCATGAATCATGAATTGAATCATGAATCATGAAATGAATCATGAATTGAATCATGAATCATGAATCATGAATCATGAATTGAATCATGAATCATGAATCATGATTCATGAATTGAATCATAAATCATGAATCATGAATTGAATCATGAATCATGAATTGAATCATGAATCATGAATGAATCATGAATTGAATCATGAATCATGAATTGATTAATGAATCATGAATCGAATCATAAATCATGAATCATGAATTGAATCATGAATCATGAATTGAATCATGAATCATGAATCATGAATCATGAATTGAATCATGAATCATGAATCATGAATTGAATCATGAATCATAAATTGAATCATAAATTGAATCATAAATCATAAATCATGAATTGAATCATGAATCATGAATAGAATCATAAATCATGAATTGAATCGTGAATCATGAATCATGAATCATGAATCGAATCATGAATCATGAATCGAATCATGAATCATGAATCGAATCATGAATTATGAATCGAAACATGAATCATGATTTGAATCATGAATCATGAATCATGAAATGAATCAAGAATCATGAATCGAATCATGAATCATGAATCATGAATAAAGAATCGAATCATGAATCATGAATTGAATCATGAATCATGAATTGAAAAATGAATTATGAATCGAAACACAAATCATGAAATGAATCATGAATCATGAAACGAATCCTAAATCAATAATCATGAATTGAATCATGAATCATGAATCTTGAATCGAATCATGATTTATGAATCATGAATCATGAATCATGAATTGAATCATGAATCATGAATTGAATCATGAATTATGAATCATGAATCTAATCATGAATTGAATCATGAATCATGAATCATGAATTGAATCATGAATTGAATCATAAATCATGAATCATGAATTGAATCATGAATCATAAATCGAATCATGAATCATGAATTGAATCATGAATCATGAATCATGAATCGAATCATGAATCATGAATCATGAATCGAATCATAAATCATGAATCAATTGAATCAAGAATCATAAATCGAATCATGAATCATGAATTGAATCATGAATCATGAATCATGAATCGAATCATGAATCATGAATCATGAATCATGAATCGAATCATGAATCATGATTTGAATCATTTAATCATGAATCATGAATTGAATCATGAATCATGAATCATGAATCGAATCATGAATTATGAATCATGAATCGAATCATGAATCATGAATTGAATCATGAATCATGAATCGAATCATGAATCATGAATCATGAATTGAATCATGAATCATGAATCGAATCATGAATCATGAATCGAATCATGAATCATGAATTGAATCATGAATCTTGAATCTTGAATCGAATCATGAATCATGAATCGAATCTATGATCATGAATTGAATCATGAATCATGAATCGAATCATGAATCTTGAATCATGTATTGAATCATGAATCATGAATCATAAATTGAATCATGAATCATGAATCATGAATCATGAATCGAATCATGAATCATGAATTGAATATTGAATCATGAATTGAATCATAAATCATGAATCATGAATTGAATCATGAATCATAAACCGAATCATGAATCATGAATTGAATCATGAATCATGAATCATGAATCGAATCATGAATCATGAATCATGAATCGAATCATGAATCATGAATTGAATCATTTAGTCATGAATCATGAATTGAATCATGAATTATGAATCGAATCATGAATCATGAATTGAATCATGAATCATGAATTGAATCATGAATCATGAATCATGAATCGAATCATGAATTATGAATCATGAATCATGAATCGAATCATGAATCATGAATTGAATCATGAATCATGAAATCATGAATCATGAATCATGAATTGAATCATGAATCATGAATCATGAATCATGAATTGAATCATGAATCATGAATCATGAATTGAATCATGAATCATGAATCATGAATTGAATTATGAATCATAAATCGAATCATGAATTATGAATTAAATAATGAATCATGAATCATAAATTGAATCATGAATCATGAATCGAATCATGAATCATGAATTAAATAATGAATCATGAATACATGATTTGAATCATAAATCATGAATCTAATCATGAATCATGAATCGAATCATGAATCATGAATTGAATCATGAATCATGAATCATGAATCGAATCATGAATCATGAATCATGATTATGAATCATGAATCGAATCATGAATCATGAATTGAATCATGAAATCATGAATTGAATCTTGAATCATGAATCATGAATCATGAATTGAATCATGAATTATGAATCATGAATCATGAATCGAATCATGAATCATGAAATGAATCATGAAATTGAATTATGAATTGAATCATAAATCATGAATCATGAATTGAATCATGAATCATGAATCATGAATCGAATCATGAATCATGGATTGAATTAATGAATCATGAATCATGAATTGAATCATGAATCATGAATCATGAATTGAATCATGAATCATGAATTGAATCATAAATTGAATCATAAATCATAAATCATGAATTGAATCATAAATCATAAATCATGAATTGAATCATGAATCATGAATCAAATCATGAATCATGAATTGAATCATGAATCATGAATCATGAATCAAATCATGATTTATGAATCATGAATCATGAATCATGAATTGAATCATGAATCATGAATTGAATCATGAATCCTGAATCATGAATCATGAATCGAATCATAAATTATGAATCATGAATCTAATCATGAATCGAATCATGAATCATGAATCATGAATTGAATCATGAATTGAATCATAAATCATGAATCATGAATTGAATCATGAATCATAAATCGAATCATGAATCATGAATTGAATCATGAATCATGAATTATGAATCGAATCATGAATCATGAATCGAATCATGAATCATGAATTGAATCATTTTATCATGAATCATGAATTGAATCATGAATCATGAATTGAATCATGAATCATGAATCATGAATCGAATCATGAATTATGAATCATGAATCATGAATCAAATCATGAATCATGAATTGAATCATGAATCATAAATCGAATCATGAATCATGAATCATGAATTGAATCATGAATCATGAATCATGAATCACGAATTTAATCATGAATCATGAATTTAATCATAAATCATGAATCATGAATTAATCATGAATCATGAATTGAATCATAAATCATGAATCATGAATTGAATCATGAATCATAAATCGAATCATGAATCATGAATAGAATCATGAATCATGAATCTTGAATCGAATCATGAATCATGAATCGAATCATGAATCATGAATTGAATCATGAATCATGAATCGAATCATGATCATGTATTGAATCATGAATCATAAATTGAATCATGAATCATGAATCATGAATCATGAATCGAATCATGAATCATGAATTGAATAATGAATCATGAATTGAATCATAAATCATGAATCATGAATTGAATCATGAATCATAAATCGAATCATGAATCATGAATTGAATCATGAATCATGAATCATGAATCGAATCATGATCATGAATCGAATCATGAATCATGATTGAATCATTTAATAATGAATCATGAATTGAATCATGAATCATGAATCGAATCATGAATCATGAATTGAATCATGAATTATGAATTGAATCATGAATCATGAATCATGAATCATGAATCGAATCATGAATCATGAATCGAATCATGAATTATGAATCATGAATCATGAATCGAATCATGAATCATGAATTGAATCATGAATCATGAATCGAATCATGAATCATGAATCATGAATTGAATCATGAATCATGAATCATGAATTGAATCATGAATCATGAATCATGAATCATTAATCGAATCATGAATCATGAATTGAATCATGAATTATGAATCATGAATCGAATCATGAATCATGAATTAAATAATGAATCATGAAATGAATCATGAATCAAATAATGAATCATGAATTGATTAATGAATCATGAATCGAATCATGAATCATGAATCATGAATTGAATCATGAATCATGAATTGAATCATGAATTGAATCATAAATCATGAATCATGAATTGAATCATGAATCATGAATCGAATCATGAATCATGAATTGAATCATGAATCATGAATCATGAATCATGAATCATGAATTGAATCATGAATCATGAATTGAATCATGAATCATGAATTGAATCATGAATCATGAATCATGAATCATGAATCATGAATTGAATCATGAATCATGAATCATGAATTGAATCATGAATCATGAATTGAATCATAAATTGAATCATAAATCATAAATCATGAATTGAATCATGAATCATGAATAGAATCATAAATCATGAATTGAATCGTGAATCATGAATCATGAATCATGAATCGAATCATGAATCATGAATCGAATCATGAATCATGAATCGAATCATGAATTATGAATCGAAACATGAATCATGATTTGAATCATGAATCATGAATCATGAAATGAATCAAGAATCATGAATCGAATCATGAATCATGAATCATGAATAAAGAATCGAATCATGAATCATGAATTGAATCATGAATCATGAATTGAAAAATGAATTATGAATCGAAACACAAATCATGAAATGAATCATGAATCATGAAACGAATCCTAAATCAATAATCATGAATCGAATCATGAATCATGAATTGAATCATGAATCATGAATTGAATCATAAATCATGAATTGAATCATGAATCATGAATTGAATCATGATTTGAATCATGAATCATGAATTGAATCATGAATAATGAATCAAGAATCATGAATTGAATCATGAAATGAATCATGAATCATGAATCATGAATTTAATCATGAATCATGAATCAAATCATGAATCTCGAATCATGAATTGAATTATGAATTGAATCATAAATCATGAATCATGAATTGAATCAAGAATCATAAATCGAATCATGAATCATTAATTGAATCATGAATCATGAATCGAATCATGAATCATGAATCGAATCATGAATCATGAATTGAATCATGAATCATGAATCATGAATTGAATCATGAATCATGAATTGAATCAAGAATCATGAAATGAATCATGAATTGAATCATGAATCATGAATCATGAATTGAATCATGAATCATGAAATGAATCATGAATTGAATCATGAATCATGAAATGAATCATGAATTCTATCATGAATCATGAATCAAATCATGAATCATGAATCAAATCATGAATCATGAATCAAATCATGAATCATGAATTAAATCATGAATCATGAATTGATTCATGAATCATGAATCGAATCATGAATCATGAATTGAATCATAATTCATCAATTGAATCATGAATTGAATCATAAATCATGAATCATGAATTGAATCATGAATCATGAATCGAATCATGAATCATGAATTAAATCATGAATCATGAATCATGAATCGAATCATGAATCATGAATAGAATCATGAATCATGAATCATGAATCATGAATTGAATTATGAATCATGAATCGAATCATGAATCATGAATTAAATAATGAATCATGAATCATGAATTGAATCATGAATCATGAATTGAATCATAATTCATGAATCATGAATTGAATCATGAATCATGAATTGAATCATAAATTGGATCATAAATCATAAATCATGAATTGAATCATAAATCATGAATCATGAATTATGAATCATGAATCGAATCATGAATCATGAATTGAATTATGAATCATGAATCATGAATTGAATCATGAATCATGAATTGAATCATAAATTGAATCATAAATCATAAATCATGAATTGAATCATGAATCATGAATAGAATCATGAATCATGAATTGAATCGTGAATCATGAATCATGAATCGAATCATGAATCATGAATTGAATCATGAATCATGAATCATGAATTGAATCATGAAATGAATCATGAATCATGAATTGAATCATGAATAATGAATCAAATCATGAATCTCGAATCATGAATTGAATCATGAATTGAATCATAAATCATGAATCATGAATTGAATCATGAATCATAAATCGAATCATGAATCATGAAATCGAATCATGAATCATGAATTGAATCATGAATCATGAATCATGAATTGAATCATGAATCATGAATCGAATCATGAAACATGAATTGAATCATGAATCATGAATTGCATCATGAATCATGAATTGCATCATGAATCATTAATCATGAATTAAATCATGAATCATGAAATGAATCATGAATCATGAAATGAATCATGAATTGAATAATGAATCATGAATCATGAATTAAATCATGAATCATGAAATGAATCATGAATTGAAATCATGAATCATTAATTGAATCAAGAATCATGAAATGAATCATGAATTGAATCATGAATCATGAATCATGAATTGAATCATGAATCATGAAATGAATCATGAATTGAATCATGAATCATGAATGAATCATGAATTGAATCATGAATCATGAATCAAATCATGAATCATGAATTAAATCATGAATCATGAATTGAATCATGAATCATGAATCGTATCATGAATCATGAATCATGAATTGAATCATAATTCATGAATTGAATCATGAATTGAATCATAAATCATGAATCATGAAATTGAATCATGAATCATGAATCTAATCATGAATCATGAATTGAATCATGAATCATGAATCATGAATCGAATCATGAATTGAATCATGAATCATGAATCATGAATTGAATCATGAATCATGAATCCAATCATAAATCATGAATCATGAATTGAATCATGAATCATGAATTGAATCATGAATCATGAATTGAATCATAAATTGGATCATAAATCATAAATCATGAATTGAATCATGAATCATGAATTAAATCATGAATCATGAATCATGAATTGAATCATGAATCATGAATTGAATCATGAATCATGAATTGAATCATAAATTGGATCATAAATCATAAATCATGAATTGAATCATAAATCATGAATCATGAATTGAATCATGAATCATGAATCATGAATCAAATCATGAATTATGAATCATGAATCATGAATCGAATCATGAATCATGAATTGAATCATGAATCGAATCATGAATCATGAATCATGAATTGAATCATGAATCATGAATTGAATCATGAATCATGAATCATTAATCGAATCATGAATTATGAATTGAATCATGATCATGAATCATGAATCGAATCATGAATTATGAATCATGAATCATGAATCGAATCATGAATCATGAATTGAATCATGAATCATGAATCGAATCATGAATCATGAATCATGAATTGAATCATGAATCATGAATTGAATCATGAATCATGAATCAAGAATCATTAATCGAATCATGAATTATGAATTGAATCATGAATCATGAATCATGAATTTAATCATGAATCATGAATCGAATCATGAATCATGAATTAAATAATGAATCATGAATCATGATTTGAATCATAAATCATAAATCATGAATTGAATCATGAATCATGAATTGAATCATGAATCATGAATTAAATAATGAATCATGAATCATGATTTGAATCATAAATCATAAATCATGAATTGAATCATGAATCATGAAATGAATCATGAATTGAATCATGAATCATGAATCATGAATTGAATCATGAATCATGAATCATGATTCATGAATTGAATCATAAATCATGAATCATGAATTGAATCATGAATCATGAATTGAATCATGAATCATGAAATGAATCATGAATCATGAATTGAATCATGAATCATGAATTGAATCATGAATCATAAATCTTGATTCATGAATTGAATCATAAATCATTAATCAAATCATGAATCATGAATTGATTAATGAATCATGAATCGAATCATGAATCATGAATCATGAATTGAATCATGAATCATGAATTGAATCATGAATTGAATCATAAATCATGAATCATGAATTAAATCATGAAACATTAATCGAATCATGAATCATGAATTGAATCATAAATCATGAATCATGAAACATTAATCGAATCATGAATCATGAATTGAATCATGAATCATGAATCATGAATCATGAATCGAATCATGAATCATGAATTGAATCATGAATCATGAATCATGAATCATGAATTGAATCATGAATCATGAATCATGAATTGAATCATGAACCATGAATCAAATCATGAATCTCGAATCATGAATTGAATCATGAATCATGAATTGAATCATGAATTGAATCATAAATCATGAATCATGAATTGAATCATGAATCCATAAATCGAATCATGAATCATTAATTGAATCATGAATCATGAATCGAATCATGAATAATGAATCATGAATCGAATCATGAATCATGAATTGAATCATGAATCATGAATCATGAATTGAATCATGAATCATGAATCGAATCATGAAACATGAATTGAATCATGAATCATGAATTGAATCATGAATCATGAATTGCATCATGAATCATGAATTGCATCATGAATCATTAATCATGAATTAAATCATGAATCATGAAATGAATCATGAATCATGAAATGAATCATGAATTGAATCATGAATCATGATCATGAATTAAATCATGAATCATGAAATGAATCATGAATTGAATGATGAATCATGAATTGAATCAAGAATCATGAAATGAATCATGAATTAAATCATGAATCATGAAATGAATCATGAATTGAATCATGAATCATGAATTGAATCAAGAATCATGAAATGAATCATGAATTGAATCATGAATCATGAATTGAATCATGAATCATGAAATGAATCATGAATTGAATCATGAATCATGAAATAAATCATGAATTGAATCATGAATCATGAATCAAATCATGAATCATGAATTAAATCATGAATCATGACTTGAATCATGAATCATGAATCATGAATTGAATCATGAATCATCAATTGAATCATCAATTGAATCATAAATCATGAATCTCATCAATTGAATCATGAATCATGAATCGAATCATGAATCATGAATTGAATCATGAATCATGAATCATGAATCGAATCATGAATCATGAATTGAATCATGAATCATGAATTGAATCATGAATCATTAATTGAATCATGAATCATGAATCATGAATTGAATCATGAATCATGAATCGAATCATGAATCATGAATTAAATAATGAATCATGAATCATGATCGAATCATGAATCATGAATCATGAATTGAATCATGAATAATGAACTGAATCATAAATTGAATCATAAATCATAAATCATGAATTGAATCATGAATCATGAATCATGAATTGAATCATGAATCATGAAATGAATCATGAATTGAATCATGAATCATGAAATGAATCATGATTTGTATCATGAATCATGAATCAAATCATGAATCATGAATCAAATCATGAATCATGAATTAAATCATGAATCATGAATTGAATCATGAATCATGAATCGAATCATGAATCATGAATTGAATCATAATTCATCAATTGAATCATGAATTGAATCATAAATCATGAATCATGAATTGAATCATGAATCATGAATCGAATCATGAATCATGAATTGAATCATGAATCATGAATCATGATCATGAATCATGAATCGAATCATGAATCATGAATTGAATCATGAATCATGAATCATGAATCATGAATTGAATCATGAATCATGAATCATGAATTGAATCATGAATCATGAATCGAATCATGAATCATGAATTAAATAATGAATCATGAATTGAATCATGAATCATGAATCGAATCATGAATCATGAATCATGAATTGAATCATGAATCATGAATTGAATCATAAATTGGATCATAAATCATAAATCATGAATTGAATCATAAATCATGAATCATGAATTATGAATCATGAATCGAATCATGAATCATGAATTGAATCATGAATCATGAATCATGAATTGAATCATGAATCATGAATTGAATCATAAATTGAATCATGAATCATAAATCATGAATTGAATCATGAATCATGAATAGAATCATGAATCATGAATTGAATCGTGAATCATGAATCATGAATCATGAATCGAATCATGAATTATGAATTGAATCATGAATCATGAATCATGAATCATGAATTGAATCATGAAATGAATCATGAATCATGAATTGAATCATGAATAATGAATCAAATCATGAAACTCGAATCATGAATTGAATCATGAATTGAATCATAAATCATGAATCATAATTTGAATCATGAATCATAAATCGAATCATGAATCATGAATCGAATCATGAATCATGAATTGAATCATGAATCATGAATCATGAATTGAATCATGAATCATGAATCGAATCATGAAACATGAATTGAATCATGAATCATGAATTGAATCATGAATCATGAATTGCATCATGAATCATGAATTGAATCATGAATCATGAATCATGAATTGAATCATGAATCATGAATCGAATCATGAAACATGAATTGAATCATGAATCATGAATTGAATCATGAATCATGAATTGCATCATGAATCATGAATTGCATCATGAATCATTAATCATGAATTAAATCATGAATCATGAAATGAATCATGAATCATGAAATGAATCATGAATTGAATAATGAATCATGAATTGAATCATGAATTAAATCATGAATCATGAAATGAATCAAGAATCATGAAATGAATCAAGAATCATGAAATGAATCATGAATTGAATCATGAATCATGAATTGAATCATGAATCATGAAATGAATCATGAATTGAATCATGAATCATGAAATGAATCATGAATTGAATCATGAATTATGAATCAAATCATGAATCATGAATTAAATCATGAATCATGAATTGAATCATGAATCATGAATCGTATCATGAATCATGAATCATGAATTGAATCATAAATCATGAATCATGAATTGAATCATGAATCATGAATCATGAATCATGAATCATGAATCGAATCATGAATCATGAATTGAATCATGAATCATGAATCATGAATTGAATCATGAATCATGAATCATGAAATGAATCATGAATTGAATCATGAATCATGAAATGAATCATGAATTGAATCATGAATTATGAATCAAATCATGAATCATGAATTAAATCATGAATCATGAATTGAATCATGAATCATGAATCGTATCATGAATCATGAATCATGAATTGAATCATAAATCATGAATCATGAATTGAATCATGAATCATGAATCATGAATTGAATCATGAATCATGAATTGAATCATGAATCATGAATCATGAATCATGAATTGAATCATGAATCATGAATCATGAATCGAATCATGAATCATGAATTAAATAATGAATCATGAATCATGAATTGAATCATGAATCATGAATCCAATCATGAATCATGAATTGAATCATGAATCATGAATTGAATCATAAATTGGATCATAAATCATAAATCATGAATTGAATCATAAATCATGAATCATGAATTGAATCATGAATCATGAATCATGAATCGAATCATGAATCATGAAATGAATCATGAATTGAATCATGAATCATGAAATGAATCATGAATTGAATCATGAATTATGAATCAAATCATGAATCATGAATTAAATCATGAATCATGAATTGAATCATGAATCATGAATCGTATCATGAATCATGAATCATGAATTGAATCATAAATCATGAATCATGAATTAAATCATGAATCATGAATCATGAATCATGAATCATGAATCGAATCATGAATCATGAATTGAATCATGAATCATGAATCATGAATCATGAATTGAATCATGAATCATGAATCATGAATTGAATCATGAATCATGAATTAAATAATGAATCATGAATCATGAATTGAATCATGAATCATGAATCCAATCATGAATCATGAATCATGAATTGAGTCATGAATCATGAATTGAATCATAAATTTGATCATAAATCATAAATCATGAATTGAATCATAAATCATGAATCATGAATTGAATCATGAATCATGAATCATGAATCGAATCATGAATTATGAATCATGAATCATGAATCGAATCATGAATCATGAATTGAATCATGAATCATGAATCGAATCATGAATCATGAATTGAATCATGAATCATGAATTGAATCATGAATCATGAATCATGAATCATTAATCGAATCATTAATTATGAATTGAATCATGAATCATGAATCATGAATTGAATCATGAATCATGAATCGAATCATGAATCATGAATTAAATAATGAATCATGAATCATGATTTGAATCATAAATCATGAATCATGAATTGAATCATGAATCATGAATCATGATTCATGAATTGAATCATAAATCATGAATCATGAATTGAATCATGAATCATGAATCATGATTCATGAATTGAATCATAAATCATGAATCATGAATTGAATGATGAATCATGAATTGAATGATGAATCATGAAATGAATCATGAATTGAATCATGAATTATGAATCAAATCATGAATCATGAATTAAATCATGAATCATGAATTGAATCATGAATCATGAATCGTATCATGAATCATGAATCATGAATTGAATCATAAATCATGAATCATGAATTGAATCATGAATCATGAATCATGAATCATGAATCATGAATCGAATCTTGAATCATGAATTGAATCATGAATCATGAATCATGAATCATGAATTGAATCATGAATCATGAATCATGAATCGAATCATGAATCATGAATTAAATAATGAATCATGAATCATGAATTGAATCATGAATCATGAATCCAATCATGAATCATGAATCATGAATTGAATCATGAATCATGAATTGAATCATAAATTGGATCATAAATCATAAATCATGAATTGAATCATAAATCATGAATCATGAATTGAATTATGAATCATGAATCATGAATCGAATCATGAATTATGAATCATGAATCATGAATCGAATCATGAATCATGAATTGAATCATGAATCATGAATCGAATCATGAATCATGAATTGAATCATGAATCATGAATTGAATCATGAATCATGAATCATTAATCGAATCATGAATTATGAATTGAATCATGAATCATGAATCATGAATTGAATCATGAATCATGAATCGAATCATGAATCATGAATTAAATAATGAATCATGAATCATGATTTGAATCATAAATCATGAATCATGAATTGAATCATGAATCATGAATCATGATTCATGAATTGAATCATAAATCATGAATCATGAATTGAATCATGAATCATGAATCATGATTCATGAATTGAATCATAAATCATGAATCATGAATTGAATCATGAATCATGAATTGAATGATGAATCATGAATTGAATCATGAATTGAATCATGAATCATGAATTGAATCATGAATCATAAATCTTGATTCATGAATTGAATCATAAATCATGAATCAAATCATGAATCATGAATTGATTAATGAATCATGAATCGAATCATGAATCATGAATCATGAATTGAATCATGAATCATGAATTGAATCATGAATTGAATCATAAATCATGAATCATGAATTGAATCATGAAACATTAATTGAATCATGAATCATGAATTGAATCATGAATCATGAATCATGAATTATGAATCGAATCATGAATCATGAATTGAATCATGAATCATGAATTGAATCATGAATCATGAATCATGAATCATGAATTGAATCATGAATCATGAATCATGAATTGAATCATGAATCATGAATCATGAATTGAATCATGACTCATTAATTGAATCATAAATTGAATCATAAATCATCAATCATGAATTGAATCATGAATCATGAATCGAATCATGAATCATGAATTGAATCGTGAATCATGAATCATGAATTGAATCATGAATCATGAATTGAATCATGAATCATGAATCATGAATCATGAATCGAATCATGAATTATGAATCATGAATCATGAATCGAATCATGAATCATGAATCGAATCATGAATTATGAATCGAAACATGAATCATGATTTGAATCATGAATCATGAATCATGAAATGAATCAAGAATCATGAATCGAATCATGAATCATGAATCATGAATCATGAATTGAATCATGAATCATGAATTGAATCATGAATCATGAATTGAATCATGAATTATGAATTGAAACACGAATCATGAAATTAATCATGAATCATGAAACGAATCATAAATCATTAATCATGAATCGAATCATGAATCATGAATTGAATCATGACTCATGAATTGAATCATAAATCATGAATTGAATTATGAATCATGAATTGAATAATGGGGAGACGTATGTGGGGTTAGACGTGTGTGATTTCTGCACTAAGTGGGATTTTCTCACAAAGTGGACGAAAATGCACAGTTAGACAACACAGCAACTAATCCTCATCTTTCTTTTCTCTTTTCATCTTCAGGTATGTTCATCCATGCTGCTACTACTGCTCTGATCATTATTCTGTGAATTTCATCCCTGCAATCTGTGTTTAAGTATGTTCATCCATGCTGCTACTACTGCTCTGATCATTATTCTGTGAATTTCATCCCTGCAATCTGTGTTTAAGTATGTTCATCCATGCTGCTACTACTGCTCTGATCATTATTCTGTGAATTTCATCCCTGCAATCTGTGTTTAAGTATGTTCATCCATGCTGCTACTACTGCTCTGATCATTATTCTGTGAATTTCATCCCTGCAATCTGTGTTTAAGTATGTTATAGAAAACTGTTATCTGTTTAAACTTAGGTTGGCACAGTCTTTTATTGCTGCCTAATTTATGATAGGTATCTGGCCTCTATCCTTTCCCACAAATGTTTTCTTTTCCTTTGATTAGCTGACCAATTAGCACATCTGTAGTGTATTCCTAAATTAGACTGACTACATCTTAGCTTCATTCTATGGGGAGACGTATGTGGGGTTAGACGTGTGTGATTTCTGCACTAAGTGGGATTTTCTCACAAAGTGGACGAAAATGCACAGTTAGACAACACAGTTGGACAAACATTGGACTACATTTGACTTGATTTTACTCCCATCAATAAGCAACATCTGCCACAGCCTATTTCAGCACTACTTGTCTATTTATATGGAATACTGCTAAGAGGTAATTCTTAAAATACCCTTGCTTTTTGCTTTTACCCCTTTTATCACAATGTTTCACAAATTGCTTTTCTTAGTCTCATTTCATGGCATGATCTTTAGGACTGTGTCATCTTTCACCCCTCCACCAACACACAAATTTGTTCATATTGCACCTGCATTACTCCACTCACCTCTATTTAACACCCACGAACTGTTGTCCTATTTATTATCTCTAACAAGTACAGCCTCCACCTGTCGCCAGAAAATAAAAGGCCACACATCTTACAATCCCCTTGCCTATCTTTCGCTCACTCTGCTTCTATTAGCTGGTGATATATCCCCTAATCCAGGTCCCCCACACTCCTCACACACACATACATCAGAACACTACCGTTCTATAGCAAACCTCAAACACATCACCTGTCTCCCCTCTCTTCCCAAGTCCTTTAAATGTGCCCTTTGGAATGCACGCTCTGTTTGTAACAAACTTACCTCCGTTCATGATCTCTTCCTCTCAAAAAACCTCAACCTTCTGGCAATAACAGAAACATGGCTCATGCAATCAGACACTGCCTCACCTGCAGCACTTTCACATGGTGGCCTCCATCTCACCCACACCTCCAGACCTGAAGGCAGACAAGGAGGTGGGGTTGGACTACTTCTCTCCCCACAGTGCACATACACAGTTCTACCAAATGTCCCATCACTCACGTTCACATCTTTTGAAGTACATGCTATTCGCATTTTTAATCCATTCTCCCTACGTGTTGCGGTGATCTATCGTCCCCCTGGAGCACACCAACAATTTATTGAGGATTTCTCTGCATGGCTCCCTCACTTCTTATCTTCAGACATCCCCACCATCATCATGGGTGACTTCAACATCCCCATTGATAACCCACCTTCCAAAGCTGCTTCCAAACTACTCTCTCTAACATCCTCACTTGACCTCTCCCAGTGGATTGAATCATCTACTCATAAGGATGGCCACTGCCTTGATCTTGTTTTCTCTAGACTATGCTCAGTTTCTAATTTTATTAATACACCCTTCCCCCTCTCGGATCATCACCTTATCAGCTACACTCTCACCCCCACTGCTCTAACCTCTCTACTGTCTGACTCAACCAAGCCTCCTCATACTCGTAGAAATCTTAATTCTATTAATCTTCAACAATTTTCCACCTCTCTCCAACACCTTCTCTCCCCTATCTCTACATTCTCATCCCCTGAGATGGCAGTACCTCATTTTCACCTAACCTTAGCAACGGCCCTTGATCAAGTGGCTCCAGCGACACTTCATACTACACGTCGACTTCGATGTCAACCGTGGCACACCAAAGCAACACGAAATCTTCAAAAACTGTCCCGTAAAGCAGAACGTCACTGGCGTAAATCTCGAAGCTCTAATGACTTCTTCACATATACTTCTGTCTACCACTCCTATCGAAATGCTCTGGACACTGCAAAACAAACATACTTTCAATCTCTTATCTATGCTCAGGCTTCTAACCCCAAACGCCTTTTCAATACATTTAATCATCTTCTCAATCCTCCCACCCCGAACCCTCCATCTACTATCAGTGCTCAGGATCTTGCTTCCTACTTCAAGGACAAGATTGACAAGATCAGACTAGAAATGGTATCCTCTTCCTCAACAAGCCATCAGCTCATTTCCTTCCCACTACCCTCTGACACCCTTTCTTCATTTGACCCCACAAATGAAGAGGAAATTTCTACGCTCTTCTTATCTTCCTACTCTACCTCCTGTCCTCTTGATCCTATTCCCTCGCAAATTGGTAGATCCCTGTCTTCTGTGCTCATTTCAACTCTAACTCAAATCTGTAATCTCTCACTCTCTACTGGCATCTTTCCATCACTATACAAGCATGCAGTGATTACTCCTATTCTAAAAAAACAAAACTCCGACCCAAACTCTCTCTCAAATTACCGTCCCATCTCTCAGCTCCCTTGCCCCTCCAAGCTTCTAGAGAGACTTGCCTACACTCGCCTCACACGCTTTCTTTCCGCTAACAACCTGTTGGATCCTCTTCAGTCTGGCTTTCGTTCTCAACACTCCACAGAGACTGCGCTGACCAAGGTTGTTAATGATCTGATCACTGCTAAGACTGAACGCCATTACTCTCTCCTAATTCTCCTTGATCTCTCGGCTGCATTTGACACCGTTGACCACTCTCTTCTCATACAAACACTGCAATCCCTAGGTCTTCAAGACACAGTTCTATCCTGGTTCTCATCTTACCTCTCTAATCGCTCTTTCACTGTTAATTTCTCTGGAGCCACCTCTGCTCCGCTTCCCCTATCAGTTGGAGTACCACAAGGCTCGGTGCTAGGTCCTCTGCTGTTCTCTATCTATACCGCTTCTCTTGGAAATCTAATAAGTTCCTTTGGCTTTCAGTATCATCTCTATGCGGATGATACCCAAATCTATCTATCCTCTCCTGATATCTCGACATCTGTGTTGTCCCGTGTAACTGACTGTCTTTCTGCCATTTCATCTTGGATGGCCTCTCGTCAACTCAAACTTAATCTTTCTAAAACAGAGTTAATAATATTCCCACCCGCCAACAAGAGCATACCTGACATTTCTATCTCTGTTGATAACATGACCATAAATCCCACCCCACAAGCTCGCTGCCTAGGTGTAATCCTTGATTCACGCCTATCCTTTGTTCCCCACATTGACTCTATATCTAAATCATGTTACATACATCTAAAGAACATTTCCAGAATCCGCACATATCTCACACAAGACACTGCTAAAACCTTAATTCATGCACTAATCATCTCCCGCATTGACTATTGCAATTCCCTCCTTACTGGTCTTCCCAAAAACAGACTCAAACCCCTAAAATCTATTTTACATGCTTCGGCAAGACTGATTTTCCTTGCAAATAGCTATTCCTCTGTTGAATCACTCTGTATGTCTCTACACTGGCTGCCTGTCTTCTACCGAATCCAATATAAAATACTTTTACTAACCTACAAGGCCATCAACAAAGCTGCACCAACATACATCTCCTCTCTTGTCTCAAAATATCTCCCAACTCGGCAACTCCGTTCTGCAAAAGATCTGCGTCTCTCATCCACCCTCATTACATCCTCCCATTCCCGGTTACAGGACTTTTTTCGGGCTGCACCCACTCTATGGAACTCTCTCCCTCACACAATAAGACTCTCCTCTGTTCTACAAACTTTCAAGCGTTCTCTGAAAACCTACCTATTCAGACAAGCTTATAATATTCCTCAACCACCATCTTAACCTCACTACCTTTAGCCTGTTACACAATTTCACACAAGACAACTACCCCCGGAATAACATTGTTGTGTGACAGGATCATTTAGCTTATGAGTCACCCTACCTTTGCAGTCTGGCTGGGCCAAGATGCAAAATGTATACTTAACCTCATGTGTCAATCTCCCATTGTCCCATAGATTGTAAGCTTGCGAGCAGGGCCTTCTCACCTCTTTGTCTGTTTTACCCAGTTTGTTTATTAGTTTATTACGTTTGTCCCCAATTGTAAAGCGCTACGGAATATGTTGGCGCTATATAAATAAATGATGATGATGATGATGATGATGATTTGAATCATGAATCATGAATTGAATCATGAATCATGAATCATGAATTGAATCATGAAATGAATCATGAATCATGAATCATGAATTAAATCATGAATCATGAATCAAATCATGAATCTCGAATCATGAATTGAATCATGAATCATGAATTGAATCATGAATTGAATCATAAATCATGAATCATGAATTGAATCATGAATCATAAATCGAATCATGAATAATTAATTGAATCATGAATCATGAATCGAATCATGAATCATGAATCATGAATCGAATCATGAATCATGAATTGAATCATGAATCATGAATCATGAATTGAATCATGAATCATGAATCGAATCATGAAACATGAATTGAATCATGAATCATGAATTGAATCATGAATCATGAATTGCATCATGAATCATGAATTGCATCATGAATCATTAATCATGAATTAAATCATGAATCATGAAATGAATCATGAATCATGAAATGAATCATGAATTGAATCATGAATCATGAATTAAATCATGAATCATGAAATGAATCATGAATTGAATCATGAATCATGAATTGAATCATGACTCATGAATTAAATCATGAATCATGAAATGAATCATGAATTGAATCATGAATCATGAAATAAATCATGAATTGAATCATGAATCACGAATCAAATCATGAATCATGAATTAAATCATGAATCATGACTTGAATCATGAATTGAATCATGAATCATGAATCGAATCATGAATCATGAATTGAATCATGAATCATGAATCATGAATCATGAATCGAATCATGAATCATGAATTGAATCATGAATCATGAATTGAATCATGAATCATTAATTGAATCATGAATCATGAATCATGAATTGAATCATGAATCGAATCATGAATCATGAATAAAATAATGAATCATGAATCATGAATCGAATCATGAATCATGAATCATGAATTGAATCATGAATCATGAACTGAATCATAAATTGAATCATAAATCATAAATCATGAATTGAATCATAAATCATGAATTATGAATCATGAATCGAATCATGAATCATGAATTGAATCATGAATCATGAATCATGAATCGAATCATGAATCATGAATCATGAATCATGAATCATGAATCATGAATCATGAATTGAATTATGAATCATGAATCATGAATCATGAATCATGAATCATGAATCGAATCATGAATCATGAATCGATTCATGAATCATGAATCGAATCATGAATCATGAAATGAATCATGAATTGAATCATGAATTGAATCATAAATCATAAATCATGAATTGAATCATGAAATGAATCATGAATCATGAATTGAATCATGAATCATGAATCATGAATCATGAATCATGAATTGAATCATGAATTGAATCATGAATCATGAATTATGAATCATGAATTGAATCATGAATCATGAATCATGAATTGAATCATGAATCATGAATCGAATCATGAATCATGAATTAAATAATGAATTGAATCATGAATCATGAATTATGAATCATGAATTGAATCATGAATCATGAATCGAATCATGAATCATGAATCATGAATTGAATCATGAATCATGAATTGAATCATAAATTGGATCATAAATCATAAATCATGAATTGAATCATAAAGCATGAATCATGAATTATGAATCATGAATCGAATCATGAATCATGAATTGAATCATGAATCATGAATTGAATCATAAATTGAATCATAAATCATGAATCATGAATTATGAATCATGAATTGAATCATGAATCATAATTAGAATCATGAATCATGAATTGAATCGTGAATCATGAATCATGAATTGAATCATGAATCATGAATTGAATCATAAATTGGATCATAAATCATAAATCATGAATTGAATCATAAATCATGAATCATGAATTATGAATCATGAATCGAATCATGAATCATGAATTGAATCATGAATCATGAATTGAATCATAAATTGAATCATAAATCATGAATCATGAATTATGAATCATGAATTGAATCATGAATCATGAATCATGAATAGAATCATGAATCATGAATTGAATCATGAATCATGAATCATGAATCGAATCATGAATCATGAATTGAATCATGAATCATGAATCATGAATCATGAATTGAATCATGAAATGAATCATGAATCATGAATCATGAATTGAATCATGAATCATGAATCAAATCATGAATCTCGAATCATGAATTGAATCATGAATTGAATCATAAATCATGAATCATGAATTGAATCATGAATCATAAATCAAATCATGAATCATTAATTGAATCATGAATCATGAATCGAATCATGAATCATGAATCGAATCATGAATCATGAATTGAATCATGAATCATGAATCATGAATTGAATCATGAATCATGAATCGAATCATGAAACATGAATTGAATCATGAATCATGAATTGAATCATGAATCATGAATTGCATCATGAATCATGAATTGCATCATGAATCATTAATCATGAATTAAATCATGAATCATGAAATGAATCATGAATCATGAAATGAATCATGAATCATGAAATGAATCATGAATCATGAAATGAATCATGAATTGAATAATGAATCATGAATCATGAATTAAATCATGAATCATGAAATGAATCATGAATTGAATCATGAATCATTAATTGAATCAAGAATCATGAAATGAATCATGAATTGAATCATGAATTATGAATCATGAATTGAATCATGAATCATGAAATGAATCATGAATTGAATCATGAATCATGAAATGAATCATGAATTGAATCATGAATCATGAATCAAATCATGAATCATGAATTAAATCATGAATCATGAATTGAATCATGAATCATGAATCGAATCATGAATCATGAATCATGAATTGAATCATAATTCATGAATTGAATCATGAATTGAATCATAAATCATGAATCTTGAATTGAATCATGAATCATGAATGGAATCATGAATCATGAATTGAATCATGAATCATGAATCATGAATCATGAATCGAATCATGAATCATGAATTGAATCATGAATCATGAATCATGAATCATGAATTGAATCATGAATCTTGAATCATGAATCGAATCATGAATCATGAATCATGATTCATGAATTGAATCATAAATCATGAATCATGAATTGAATCATGAATCATGAATTGAATCATGAATCATGAATTGAATCATGAATCATGAATTGAATCATGAATCATAAATCTTGATTCATGAATTGAATCATAAATCATGAATCAAATCATGAATCATGAATTGATTAATGAATCATGAATCGAATCATGAATCATGAATCATGAATTGAATCATGAATCATGAATTGAATCATGAATTGAATCATAAATCATGAATCATGAATTGAATCATGAAACATTAATCGAATCATGAATCATGAATTGAATCATGAATCATGAATCATGAATCATGAATCAAATCATGAATCATGAATTGAATCATGAATCATGAATTGAATCATGAATCATGAATCATGAATCATGAATTGAATCATGAATCATGAATCATGAATTGAATCATGAATCAAATCATGAATCTCGAATCATGAATTGAATCATGAATCATGAATTGAATCATGAATTGAATCATAAATCATGAATCATGAATTGAATCATGAATCATAAATCGAATCATGAATCATTAATTGAATCATGAATCATGATTCGAATCATGAATCATGATTCGAATCATGAATAATGAATCATGAATCGAATCATGAATCATGAATTGAATCATGAATCATGAATCATGAATCATGAATTGAATCTTGAATCATGAATCGAATCATGAAACATGAATTGAATCATGAATCATGAATTGAATCATGAATCATGAATCGAATCATGAAACATGAATTGAATCATGAATCATGAATTGAATCATGAATCATGAATTGCATCATGAATCATGAATTGCATCATGAATCATTAATCATGAATTAAATCATGAATCATGAAATGAATCATGAATCATGAAATGAATCATGAATTGAATCATGAATCATGAATCATGAATTAAATCATGAATCATGAAATGAATCATGAATTGAATCATGAATCATGAATTGAATCAAGAATCATGAAATGAATCATGAATTGAATCATGAATCATGAATTGAATCATGAATCATGAAATGAATCATGAATTGAATCATGAATCATGAAATAAATCATGAATTGAATCATGAATCATGAATCAAATCATGAATCATGAATTAAATCATGAATCATGACTTGAATCATGAATCATGAATCATGAATTGAATCATGAATCATCAATTGAATCATCAATTGAATCATAAATCATGAATCATGAATTGAATCATGAATCATGAATCGAATCATGAATCATGAATTGAATCATGAATCATGAATCATGAATCGAATCATGAATCATGAATTGAATCATGAATCATGAATTGAATCATGAATCATTAATTGAATCATGAATCATGAATCATGAATTGAATCATGAATCATGAATCGAATCATGAATCATGAATTAAATAATGAATCATGAATCATGAATCGAATCATGAATCATGAATCATGAATTGAATCATGAATCATGAACTGAATCATAAATTGAATCATAAATCATAAATCATGAATTGAATCATGAATCATGAATCATGAATTGAATCATGAATCATGAAATGAATCATGAATTGAATCATGAATCATGAAATGAATCATGAATTGTATCATGAATCATGAATCAAATCATGAATCATGAATCAAATCATGAATCATGAATTAAATCATGAATCATGAATGGAATCATGAATCATGAATCGAATCATGAATCATGAATTGAATCATAATTCATCAATTGAATCATGAATTGAATCATAAATCATGAATCATGAATTGAATCATGAATCATGAATCGAATTATGAATCATGAATTGAATCATGAATCATGAATCATGAATCATGAATCATGAATCGAATCATGAATCATGAATTGAATCATGAATCATGAATCATGAATCATGAATTGAATCATGAATCATGAATCATGAATTGAATCATGAATCATGAATCATGAATCGAATCATGAATCATGAATTAAATAATGAATCATGAATTGAATCATGAATCATGAATCGAATCATGATTAATGAATCATGAATTGAATCATGAATCATGAATTGAATCATAAATTGGATCATAAATCATAAATCATGAATTGAATCATAAATCATGAATCATGAATTATGAATCATGAATCGAATCATGAATCATGAATTGAATCATGAATCATAAATCATGAATTGAATCATGAATCATGAATTGAATCATAAATTGAATCATGAATCATAAATCATGAATTGAATCATGAATCATGAATAGAATCATGAATCATGAATTGAATCGTGAATCATGAATCATGAATCATGAATCGAATCATGAATTATAAATTGAATCATGAATCATGAATCATGAATCATGAATTGAATCATGAAATGAATCATGAATCATGAATCATGAATTGAATCATGAATAATGAATCAAATCATGAATCTCGAATCATGAATTGAATCATGAATTGAATCATAAATCATGAATCATGAATTGAATCATGAATCATAAATCGAATCATGAATCATGAATCGAATCATGAATCATGAATTGAATCATGAATCATGAATCATGAATTGAATCATGAATCATGAATCGAATCATGAAACATGAATTGAATCATGAATCATGAATTGAATCATGAATCATGAATTGCATCATGAATCATGAATTGAATCATGAATCATAAATCATGAATTGAATCATGAATCATGAATCGAATCATGAAACATGAATTGAATCATGAATCATGAATTGAATCATGAATCATGAATTGCATCATGAATCATGAATTGCATCATGAATCATTAATCATGAATTAAATCATGAATCATGAAATGAATCATGAATCATGAAATGAATCATGAATTGAATAATGAATCATGAATTGAATCATGAATCATGAAATGAATCATGAATTAAATCATGAATCATGAAATGAATCAAGAATCATGAAATGAATCATGAATTGAATCATGAATCATGAATCGAATCATGAATCATGAATTAAATAATGAATCATGAATCATGAATCGAATCATGAATCATGAATCATGAATTGAATCATGAATCATGAACTGAATCATAAATTGAATCATAAATCATAAATCATGAATTGAATCATGAATCATGAATCATGAATTGAATCATGAATCATGAAATGAATCATGAATTGAATCATGAATCATGAAATGAATCATGAATTGTATCATGAATCATGAATCAAATCATGAATCATGAATCAAATCATGAATCATGAATTAAATCATGAATCATGAATGGAATCATGAATCATGAATCGAATCATGAATCATGAATTGAATCATAATTCATCAATTGAATCATGAATTGAATCATAAATCATGAATCATGAATTGAATCATGAATCATGAATCGAATCATGAATCATGAATTGAATCATGAATCATGAATCATGAATCATGAATCATGAATCGAATCATGAATCATGAATTGAATCATGAATCATGAATCATGAATCATGAATTGAATCATGAATCATGAATCATGAATTGAATCATGAATCATGAATCATGAATCGAATCATGAATCATGAATTAAATAATGAATCATGAATTGAATCATGAATCATGAATTGAATCATGAATCATGAATCATGAATTGAATCATGAATCATGAATTAAATCATAAATTGGATCATAAATCATAAATCATGAATTGAATCATAAATCATGAATCATGAATTATGAATCATGAATCGAATCATGAATCATGAATTGAATCATGAATCATGAATTGAATCATGAATCATGAATTGAATCATAAATTGAATCATGAATCATAAATCATGAATTGAATCATGAATCATGAATAGAATCATGAATCATGAATTGAATCGTGAATCATGAATCATGAATCATGAATCGAATCATGAATTATAAATTGAATCATGAATCATGAATCATGAATCATGAATTGAATCATGAAATGAATCATGAATCATGAATCATGAATTGAATCATGAATAATGAATCAAATCATGAATCTCGAATCATGAATTGAATCATGAATTGAATCATAAATCATGAATCATGAATTGAATCATGAATCATAAATCGAATCATGAATCATGAATCGAATCATGAATCATGAATTGAATCATGAATCATGAATCATGAATTGAATCATGAATCATGAATCGAATCATGAAACATGAATTGAATCATGAATCATGAATTGAATCATGAATCATGAATTGCATCATGAATCATGAATTGAATCATGAATCATGAATCATGAATTGAATCATGAATCATGAATCGAATCATGAAACATGAATTGAATCATGAATCATGAATTGAATCATGAATCATGAATTGCATCATGAATCATGAATTGCATCATGAATCATTAATCATGAATTAAATCATGAATCATGAAATGAATCATGAATCATGAAATGAATCATGAATTGAATAATGAATCATGAATTGAATCATGAAATGAATCATGAATTAAATCATGAATCATGAAATGAATCAAGAATCATGAAATGAATCATGAATTGAATCATGAATCATGAATTGAATCATGAATCATGAAATGAATCATGAATTGAATCATGAATCATGAAATGAATCATGAATTGAATCATGAATTATGAATTGAATCATGAATCATGAATTAAATCATGAATCATGAATTGAATCATGAATCATGAATCGTATCATGAATCATGAATCATGAATTGAATCATAATTCATGAATTGAATCATGAATTGAATCATAAATCATGAATCATGAATTGAATCATGAATCATGAATCATGAATCATGAATCGAATCATGAATCATGAATTGAATCATGAATCATGAATCATGAATCATGAATTGAATCATGAATCATGAATCATGAATCGAATCATGAATCATGAATTAAATAATGAATCATGAATCATGAATTGAATCATGAATCATGAATCCAATCATGAATCATGAATCATGAATTGAATCATGAATCATGAATTGAATCATAAATTGGATCATAAATCATAAATCATGAATTGAATCATATATCATGAATCATGAATTGAATCATGAATCATGAATCATGAATCGAATCATGAATTATGAATCATGAATCATGAATCGAATCATGAATCATGAATTGAATCATGAATCATGAATCGAATCATGAATCATGAATTGAATCATGAATCATGAATTGAATCATGAATCATGAATCATGAATCATTAATCGAATCATGAATTATGAATTGAATCATGAATCATGAATTGAATCATGAATCATGAATCGAATCATGAATCATGAATTAAATAATGAATCATGAATCATGATTTGAATCATAAATCATGAATCATGAATTGAATCATGAATCATGAATCATGATTCATGAATTGAATCATAAATCATGAATCATGAATTGAATCATGAATCATGAATCATGATTCATGAATTGAATCATAAATCATGAATCATGAATTGAATCATGAATCATGAATTGAATGATGAATCATGAATTGAATCATGAATTGAATCATGAATCATGAATTGAATCATGAATCATAAATCTTGATTCATGAATTGAATCATAAATCATGAATCAAATCATGAATCATGAATTGATTAATGAATCATAAATCGAATCATGAATTGAATCATAAATCATGAATCATGAATTGAATCATGAAACATTAATTGAATCATGAATCATGAATTGAATCATGAATCATGAATCATGAATCATGAATCGAATCATGAATCATGAATTGAATCATGAATCATGAATTGAATCATGAATCATGAATCATGAATCATGAATTGAATCATGAATCATGAATTGAATCATTAATCATGAATTGAATCATGACTCATTAATTGAATCATAAATTGAATCATAAATCATCAATCATGAATTGAATCATGAATCATGAATCGAATCATGAATCATGAATTGAATCGTGAATCATGAATCATGAATTGAATCATGAATCATGAATTGAATCATGAATCATGAATCATGAATCATGAATCGAATCATGAATTATGAATCATGAATCATGAATCGAATCATGAATCATGAATCGAATCATGAATTATGAATCGAAACATGAATCATGAATTGAATCATGAATTATGAATTGAAACACAAATCATGAAATTAATCATGAATCATGAAACGAATCATAAATCATTAATCATGAATCGAATCATGAATCATGAATTGAATCATGACTCATGAATTGAATCATAAATCATGAATTGAATTATGAATCATGAATTGAATCATGATTTGAATCATGAATCATGAATTGAATCATGAATCATGAATCAAATCATGAATCTCGAATCATGAATTGAATCATGAATCATGAATTGAATCATGAATTGAATCATAAATCATGAATCATGAATTGAATCATGAATCATAAATCGAATCATGAATAATTAATTGAATCATGAATCATGAATCGAATCATGAATCATGAATCATGAATCGAATCATGAATCATGAATTGAATCATGAATCATGAATCATGAATTGAATCATGAATCATGAATCGAATCATGAAACATGAATTGAATCATGAATCATGAATTGAATCATGAATCATGAATTGCATCATTAATCATGAATTAAATCATGAATCATGAAATGAATCATGAATCATGAAATGAATCATGAATTGAATCATGAATCATGAATTAAATCATGAATCATGAAATGAATCATGAATTGAATCATGAATCATAAATTGAATCATGACTCATGAATTAAATCATGAATCATGAAATGAATCATGAATTGAATCATGAATCATGAATTGAATCATGACTCATGAATTAAATCATGAATCATGAAATGAATCATGAATTGAATCATGAATCATGAAATAAATCATGAATTGAATCATGAATCATGAATCAAATCATGAATCATGAATTAAATCATGAATCATGACTTGAATCATGAATTGAATCATGAATCATCAATTGAATCATAAATCATGAATCATCAATTGAATCATGAATCATGAATCGAATCATGAATCATGAATTGAATCATGAATCATGAATCATGAATCATGAATCGAATCATGAATCATGAATTGAATCATGAATCATGAATTGAATCATGAATCATTAATTGAACCATGAATCATGAATCATGAATTGAATCATGAATCATGAATCGAATCATGAATCATGAATTAAATAATGAATCATGAATCATGAATCGAATCATGAATCATGAATCATGAATTGAATCATGAATCATGAACTGAATCATAAATTGAATCATAAATCATAAATCATGAATTGAATCATAAATCATGAATTATGAATCATGAATCGAATCATGAATCATGAATTGAATCATGAATCATGAATCATGAATCGAATCATGAATCATGAATCATGAATCATGAATCATGAATCGAATCATGAATCATGAATCATGAATCATGAATTGAATTATGAATCATGAATTGAATTATGAATCATGAATCATGAATCATGAATCATGAATCGAATCATGAATCATGAATCGATTCATGAATCATGAATCGATTCATGAATCATGAATCATGAATCGAATCATGAATCATGAAATGAATCATGAATTGAATCATGAATTGAATCATAAATCATAAATCATGAATTGAATCATGAAATGAATCATGAATCATGAATTGAATCATGAATCATGAATCATGAATCATGAATCGAATCATGAATCATGAATTGAATCATGAATCATGAATTGAATCATGAATCATGAATTATGAATTGAATCATGAATCATGAATCATGAATTGAATCATGAATCATGAATCGAATCATGAATCATGAATTAAATAATGAATCATGAATCATGAATTGAATCATGAATCATGAATCGAATCATGAATCATGAATCATGAATTGAATCATGAATCATGAATTGAATCATAAATTGGATCATAAATCATAAATCATGAATTGAATCATAAAGCATGAATCATGAATTATGAATCATGAATCGAATCATGAATCATGAATTGAATCATGAATCATGAATTGAATCATAAATTGAATCATAAATCATGAATCATGAATTATGAATCATGAATTGAATCAAGAATCATGAATAGAATCATGAATCATGAATTGAATCGTGAATCATGAATCATGAATTGAATCATGAATCATGAATTGAATCATAAATTGGATCATAAATCATAAATCATGAATTGAATCATAAATCATGAATCATGAATTATGAATCATGAATCGAATCATGAATCATGAATTGAATCATGAATCATGAATTGAATCATAAATTGAATCATAAATCATGAATCATGAATTATGAATCATGAATTGAATCATGAATCATGAATAGAATCATGAATCATGAATTGAATCGTGAATCATGAATCATGAATCGAATCATGAACCATGAATTGAATCATGAATCATGAATCATGAATCATGAATTGAATCATGAAATGAATCATGAATCATGAATCATGAATTGAATCATGAATCATGAATCAAATCATGAATCTCGAATCATGAATTGAATCATGAATTGAATCATAAATCATGAATCATGAATTGAATCATGAATCATAAATCAAATCATGAATCATTAATTGAATCATGAATCATGAATTGAATCATGAATCATGAATCGAATCATGAATCATGAATTGAATCATGAATCATGAATCATGAATTGAATCATGAATCATGAATCGAATCATGAAACATGAATTGAATCATGAATCATGAATTGAATCATGAATCATGAATTGCATCATGAATCATGAATTGCATCATGAATCATTAATCATGAATTAAATCATGAATCATGAAATGAATCATGAATCATGAAATGAATCATGAATCATGAAATGAATCATGAATTGAATAATGAATCATGAATCATGAATTAAATCATGAATCATGAAATGAATCATGAATTGAATCATGAATCATTAATTGAATCAAGAATCATGAAATGAATCATGAATTGAATCATGAATCATGAATCATGAATTGAATCATGAATCATGAAATGAATCATGAATTGAATCATGAATCATGAAATGAATCATGAATCATGAAATGAATCATGAATTGAATCATGAATCATGAATCAAATCATGAATCATGAATCATGAATCGAATCATGAATCATGAATCATGAATTGAATCATAATTCATGAATTGAATCATGAATTGAATCATAAATCATGAATCTTGAATTGAATCATGAATCATGAATCGAATCATGAATCATGAATTGAATCATGAATCATGAATCATGAATCATGAATTGAATCATGAATCATGAATCATGAATCGAATCATGAATCATGAATTAAATAATGACTCATGAATCATGAATTGAATCATGAATCATGAATCCAATCATGAATCATGAATCATGAATTGAATCATGAATCATGATTCGAATCATGAATCATGAATTGAATCATGAATCATGAATTGAATCATGAATCATGAATTGAATCATGAATCATGAATTGAATCATAAATTGGATCATAAATCATAAATCATGAATTGAATCATAAATCATGAATCATGAATTGAATCATGATTTGAATCATGAATCATGAATTGAATCATGAATCATGAATCATGAATAATGATTTGAATCATAAATGAATCATGAATCATGAATCATGAATTGAATCATGAATCATGAATCAAATCATGAATCTCGAATCATGAATTGAATCATGAATCATGAATTGAATCATGAATTGAATCATAAATCATGAATCATGAATTGAATCATGAATCATAAATCGAATCATGAATCATTAATTGAATCATGAATCATGAATCGAATCATGAATCATGAATCATGAATCATGAATCATGAATCGAATCATGAATCATGAATCATGAATCATGAATTGAATTATGAATCATGAATTGAATTATGAATCATGAATCATGAATCATGAATCATGAATCATGAATCGAATCATGAATCATGAATCGATTCATGAATCATGAATCGATTCATGAATCATGAATCATGAATCGAATCATGAATCATGAAATGAATCATGAATTGAATCATGAATTGAATCATAAATCATAAATCATGAATTGAATCATGAAATGAATCATGAATCATGAATTGAATCATGAATCATGAATCATGAATCATGAATCATGAATCGAATCATGAATCATGAATTGAATCATGAATAATGAATTGAATCATGAATCATGAATTATGAATCATGAATTGAATCATGAATCATGAATCATGAATTGAATCATGAATCATGAATCGAATCATGAATCATGAATTAAATAATGAATCATGAATCATGAATTGAATCATGAATCATGAATCGAATCATGAATCATGAATTGAATCATGAATCATGAATTGAATCATAAATTGGATCATAAATCATAAATCATGAATTGAATCATAAAGCATGAATCATGAATTATGAATCATGAATCGAATCATGAATCATGAATTGAATCATGAATCATGAATTGAATCATAAATTGAATCATAAATCATGAATCATGAATTATGAATCATGAATTGAATCATGAATCATGAATAGAATCATGAATCATGAATTGAATCGTGAATCATGAATCTTGAATTGAATCATGAATCATGAATTGAATCATAAATTGGATCATAAATCATAAATTATGAATTGAATCATAAATCATGAATCATGAATTATGAATCATGAATCGAATCATGAATCATGAATTGAATCATGAATCATGAATTGAATCATAAATTGAATCATAAATCATGAATCATGAATTATGAATCATGAATTGAATCATGAATCATGAATAGAATCATGAATCATGAATTGAATCGTGAATCATGAATCATGAATCGAATCATGAATCATGAATTGAATCATGAATCATGAATCATGAATCATGAATTGAATCATGAAATGAATCATGAATCATGAATTGAATCATGAATCATGAATCAAATCATGAATCTCGAATCATGAATTGAATCATGAATTGAATCATAAATCATGAATCATGAATTGAATCATGAATCATAAATCAAATCATGAATCATTAATTGAATCATGAATCATGAATCGAATCATGAATCATGAATTGAATCATGAATCATGAATCATGAATTGAATCATGAATCATGAATCGAATCATGAAACATGAATTGAATCATGAATCATGAATTGAATCATGAATCATGAATTGCATCATGAATCATGAATTGCATCATGAATCATTAATCATGAATTAAATCATGAATCATGAAATGAATCATGAATCATGAAATGAATCATGAATCATGAAATGAATCATGAATTGAATAATGAATCATGAATCATGAATTAAATCATGAATCATGAAATGAATCATGAATTGAATCATGAATCATTAATTGAATCAAGAATCATGAAATGAATCATGAATTGAATCATGAATCATGAATCATGAATTGAATCATGAATCATGAAATAAATCATGAATTGAATCATGAATCATGAAATGAATCATGAATTGAATCATGAATCATGAATCAAATCATGAATCATGAATTAAATCATGAATCATGAATTGAATCATGAATCATGAATCGAATCATGAATCATGAATCATGAATTGAATCATAATTCATGAATTGAATCATGAATTGAATCATAAATCATAAATCTTGAATTGAATCATGAATCATGAATCATGAATCGAATCATGAATCATGAATCATGAATCATGAATCATGAATCGAATCATGAATCATGAATCATGAATCATGAATTGAATTATGAATAATGAATTGAATTATGAATCATGAATCATGAATCATGAATCATGAATCATGAATCGAATCATGAATCATGAATCGATTCATGAATCATGAATCGATTCATGAATCATGAATCATGAATCGAATCATGAATCATGAAATGAATCATGAATTGAATCATGAATTGAATCATAAATCATAAATCATGAATTGAATCATGAAATGAATCATGAATCATGAATTGAATCATGAATCATGAATCATGAATCATGAATCATGAATCGAATCATGAATCATGAATTGAATCATGAATCATGAATTGAATCATGAATCATGAATTATGAATCATGAATCGAATCATGAATCATGAATTGAATCATGAATCATGAATCATGAATCATGAATTGAATCATGAAATGAATCATGAATCATGAATTGAATCATAAATTGGATCATAAATCATAAATCATGAATTGAATCATAAATCATGAATCATGAATTATGAATCATGAATCGAATCATGAATCATGAATTGAATCATGAATCATGAATCATGAATTGAATCATGAATCATGAATTGAATCATAAATTGAATCATAAATCATAAATCATGAATTGAATCATGAATCATGAATAGAATCATGAATCATGAACTGAATCGTGAATCATGAATCATGAATCATGAATCGAATCATGAATCATGAATTGAATCATGAATCATGAATCATGAATCATGAATTGAATCATGAAATGAATCATGAATCATGAATCATGAATTGAATCATGAATCATGAATCAAATCATGAATCTCGAATCATGAATTGAATCATGAATTGAATCATAAATCATGAATCATGAATTGAATCATGAATCATAAATCGAATCATGAATCATTAATTGAATCATGAATCATGAATCGAATCATGAATCATGAATCGAATCATGAATCATGAATTGAATCATAAATCATGAATCATGAATTGAATCATGAATCATGAATCGAATCATGAATCATGAATCGAATCATGAATCATGAATTAAATCATGAATCATTAATTGAATCAAGAATCATGAAATGAATCATGAATTGAATCATGAATCATGAAATGAATCATGAAATGAATCATGAATCATGAAATGAATCATGAATCATGAAATGAATCATGAATTGAATCATGAATCATGAATCAAATCATGAATCATGAATTAAATCATGAATCATGAATTGAATCATGAATCATGAATCGAATCATGAATCATGAATCATGAATTGAATCATAATTCATGAATTGAATCATGAATTGAATCATAAATCATGAATCATGAATTGAATCATGAATCATGAATCGAATCATGAATCATGAATTGAATCATGAATCATGAATCATGAATCATGAATCATGAATCGAATCATGAATCATGAATTGAATCATGAATCATGAATCATGAATCATGAATCATGAATTGAATCATGAATCATGAATCATGAATCGAATCATGAATCATGAATTAAATAATGAATCATGAATCATGAATTGAATCATGAATCATGAATCCAATCATGAATCATGAATTGAATCATGAATCATGAATTGAATCATGAATCATGAATTGAATCATAAATTGGATCATAAATCATGAATTGAATCATAAATCAAGAATCATGAATTGAATCATGAATCATAAATCATGAATTGAATCATGAATTATGAATCATGAATCATGAATTGAATCATGAATCATGAATTGAATCATGAATCATGAATCGAATCATGAATCATGAATCATGAATTGAATCATGAATCATGAATTGAATCATGAATCATGAATCATGAATCATTAATCGAATCATGAATTATGAATTGAATCATGAATCATGAATCATGAATTGAATCATGAATCATGAATCATGAATACAATCATGAATCATGAATACAATCATGAATCATGAATTAAATAATGAATCATGAATCATGATTTCAATCATAAATCATGAATCATGAATTGAATCATGAATCATGAAATGAATCATGAATTGAATCATGAATCATGAATCATGAATCATTATTTGAATCATGAATCATGAATCATGATTCATGAATTGAATCATAAATCATGAATCATGAATTGATTAATGAATCATGAATCGAATCATGAATCATGAATTGAATCATGAATTGAATCATGAATCATGAATTGAATCATGAATCATAAATCTTGATTCATGAATTGAATCATAAATCATGAATCAAATCATGAATCATGAATTGATTAATGAATCATGAATCGAATCATGAATCATGAATCATGAATTGAATCATGAATCATGAATTGAATCATAAATTGAATCATAAATCATGAATCATGAATTGAATCATGAAACATTAATCGAATCATGAATCATGAATTGAATCATGAATCATGAATCATGAATCATGAATCGAATAATGAATCATGAATTGAATCATGAATCATGAATTGAATCATGAATCATGAATCATGAATCATGAATTGAATCATGAATCATGAATTGAATCATGAATCATGAATCATGAATTGAATCATGACTCATGAATTGAATCATAAATTGAATCATAAATCATAAATCATGAATTGAATCATGAATCATGAATCGAATCATGAATCATGAATTGAATCGTGAATCATGAATCATGAATCATGAATTGAATCATGAATCATGAATTGAATCATGAATCATGAATCATGAATCATGAATCGACTCATGAATTATGAATCATGAATCATGATTCGAATCATGAATCATGAAATGAATCAAGAATCATGAATCGAATCATGAATCATGAATCATGAATCATGAATCATGAATTGAATCATGAATCATGAATTGAATCATGAATCATGAATTGAATCATGAATTATGAATCGAAACACGAATCATGAAATTAATCATGAATCATGAAACGAATCATAAATCATTAATCATGAATCGAATCATGAATCATGAATTGAATCATGACTCATGAATTGAATCATAAATCATGAATTGAAATATGAATCATGAATTGAATCATGATTTGAATCATGAATCATGAATTGAATCATGAATCATGAATCATGAATCATGAATCAAATCATGAATCTCGAATCATGAATTGAATCATGAATCATGAATTGAATCATGAATTGAATCATAAATCATGAATCATGAATTGAATCATGAATCATAAATCGAATCATGGATCATTAATTGAATCATGAATCATGAATCGAATCATGAATCATGAATCATGAATCGAATCATGAATCATGAATTGAATCATGAATCATGAATCATGAATTGAATCATGAATCATGAATCGAATCATGAAACATGAATTGAATCATGAATCATGAATTGAATCATGAATCATGAATTGCATCATGAATCATGAATTGCATCATGAATCATTAATCATAAATTAAATCATGAATCATGAAATGAATCATGAATCATGAATCATGAATCATGAATTAAATCATGAATCATGAAATGAATCATAAATTGAATCATGAATCATGAATTGAATCAAGAATCATGAAATGAATCATGAATTGAATCATGAATCATGAATTGAATCATGAATCATGAAATGAATCATGAATTGAATCATGAATCATGAAATAAATCATGAATTGAATCATGAATCATGAATCAAATCATGAATCATGAATTGAATCATGAATCATGACTTGAATCATGAATCATGAATCTTGAATTGAATCATGAATCATCAATTGAATCATCAATTGAATCATAAATCATGAATCATCAATTGAATCATGAATCATGAATCGAATCATGAATCATGAATTGAATCATCAATTGAATCATAAATCATGAATCGAATCATGAATCATGAATTGAATCATGAATCATGAATTGAATCATGAATCATTAATTGAATCATGAATCATGAATCATGAATTGAATCATGAATCATGAATCTAATCTTGAATCATGAATTAAATAATGAATCATGAATCATGAATCAAATCATGAATCATGAATCATGAATTGAATCATGAATCATGAATTGAATCATAAATTGAATCATAAATCATAAATCATGAATCGAATCATGAATCATGAATTGAATCATGAATCATGAATCATGAATCGAATCATGAATCATGAATCATGAATCATGAATCGAATCATGAATCATGAATCATGAATCATGAATTGAATTATGAATCATGAATCATGAATCATGAATCATGAATCATGAATCATGAATCATGAATCGAATCATGAATCATGAATCGATTTATGAATCATGAATCATGAATCGAATCATGAATCATGAAATGAATCATGAATTGAATCATGAATTGAATCATAAATCATAAATCATGAATCGAATCATGAATCATGAATCGATTCATGAATCATGAATCATGAATCGATTCATGAATCATGAATCATGAATCGATTCATGAATCATGAATCATGAATCGATTCATGAATCATGAATCATGAATCGAATCATGAATCATGAAATGAATCATGAATTGAATCATGAATTGAATCATAAATCATAAATCATGAATTGAATCATGAAATGAATCATGAATCATGAATTGAATCATGAATCATGAATCATGAATCATGAATCATGATCGAATCATGAATCATGAATTGAATCATGAATCATGAATTGAATCATGAATCATGAATCATGAATCATGAATTGAATCATGAATCATGAATCATGAATTGAATCATGAATCATGAATCGAATCCTGAATCATGAATCATGAATTGAATCATGAATCATGAATTGAATCATGAATCGAATCATGAATCATGAATCATGAAATGAATCATAAATTGAATCATAAATCATAAATCATGAATTAAATAATGAATCATGTATCATGAAATGAATCATGAATCATGAATCGAATCATGAATCATGAATTGAATCATGAATCATGAATCATGAATCGAATCATGAATCATGAATCATGAATCATGAATCGAATCATGAATCATGAATTGAATCATGAATCATGAATTGAATCATGAATCGAATCATGAATCATGAATTGAATCATGAATCATGAATTGAATCATGAATCATGAATCATGAATCATGAATCGAATCATAAATTATGAATCATGAATCATGAATCGAATCATGAATCATAAATCGAATCATGAATCATGAAACGAATCATGAATCATGAATCATGAATCGAATCATGAATCTCGAATCATGAATTGAATCATGAATCATGAATTGAATCATAAATCATGAATCATGAATCATGAATCGAATCATCAATCATGAATTATGAATCGAATTATGAATCATGAATTGAATCATGAATCATAAATCATGAATCGAATCATGAATCAAGAATTATGAATCGAATTATGAATCATGAATTGAATAATGAATCATGAATCATGAATTGAATCATGAATCATGAATCATGAATCATGAATCATGAATCGAATCATGAATCATGAATTGAATCATGAATTGAATCATGAATCATGAATCATGAATTGAATCATGAATCATGAATTGAATCATGAATCATGAATCATGAATTGAATCATGAATCATGAATCGAATCCTGAATCATGAATCATGAATTGAATCATGAATCATGAATAGAATCATGAATCATGAATCATGAATCATGAATCGAATCATGAATCATGAATTGAATCATGAATCTTGAATTGAATCATGAATCATGAATTATGAATCATGAATTGAATCATAAATTATGAATCATGAATCATGAATCGAATCATGAATCATGAAACGAATCATGAATCATGAATCATGAATCGAATCATGAATCTCGAATCATAAATTGAATCATGAATCATGAATTGAATCATGAATTGAATCATAAATCATGAATCATGAATCGAATCATGAATCATGAATTATGAATCGAATTATGAATCATGAATTGAATCATGAATCATAAATCATGAAGCGAATCATGAATCAAGAATTATGAATCGAATCATGAATCATGAATTGAATCATGAATCATGAATCATGAATCATGAATCATGAATCATGAATCAAGAATTGAATCATGAATTGAATCATGAATCATGAATCATGAATCATGAATTGAAACATGAATCATGAATCATGAATTGAATCATGAATCATGAATCAAATCTTGAATCATGAATCATGAATTGAATCATAAATTGAATCATAAATCATAAATCATGAATTAAATAATGAATCATGAATCATGAATTGAATCATGAATCATGAATCGAATCATGAATCATGAATTGAATCATGAATCATGAATTGAATCATAAATTGAATCATAAATCATAAATCATGAATTGAATCATGAATCATGAATCGAATCATGAATCATGAATTGAATCATGAATCATGAATCATGAATCAAATCATGAATCATGAATCATGAATCAAATCATGAATCATGAATCGAATCATGAATCATGAATTGAATCATGAATCATGAATTGAATCATGAATCATGAATCATGAATCATGAATCGAATCATAAATTATGAATCATGAATCATGAATCTCGAATCATGAATCATGAATCGAATCATGAATCATGAATCGAATCATGAATCTCGAATCATGAATTGAATCATGAATCATGAATTGAATCATGAATTGAATCATGAATCATGAATCATGAATTGAATCATGAATCATAAATCGAATGATGAATCATGAATTGAATCATGAATCATGAATTGAATCATGAATCATGAATCATGAATCGAATCATGAATCATGAATCATGAATTGAATCATGAATCATGAATCATGAATTGAATCATGAATCATGATTCGAATCATGAATTAAATAATAAATCATGAATCATGAATTGAATTATGAATCATGAATTGAATCATGAATCATGAATCATGAATTGAATCATAAATTGAATCATAAATCATAAATCATGAATTGAATCATGAATCATGAATCGAATCATGAATCATGAATCGAATCATGAATTATGAATTATGAATCATGAATTGAATCATGAATCATGAATCGAATCATGAATCATGAATCGAATCATGAATTATGAATCATGAATCATGAATTGAATCATGAATCATGAATCGAATCATGAATCATGAATCATGAATCATGAATTAAATCATGAATCATGAATCGAATCATGAATCATGAATCGAATCCTGAATTATGAATCATGAATCATGAATTGAATCATGAATCATGAATCGAATCATGAATCATGAATCGAAACATGAATCATGAATTGAATCATAATTCATGAATTGAATCATGAATTATGAATCGAAACACGAATCATGAAATGAATCATGAATCATGAAACTAATCATAAATCATTAATCATGAATCGAATCATGAATCATGAATTGAATCATGAATCATGAATTGAATCATAAATCATGAATTGAATCATGAATCATGAATCATGAATCATGAATCGAATCATGAATCATGAATCATGAATTGAATCATGAATCATGAATCATGAATTGAATCATGAAATGAATCATGAATCATGAATTGAATCATAATTTGAATCATGAATCATGAATCATGAATCATGAATCGAATCATGAATCCTGAATTGAATTATGAATTATGAATCATGAATCATGAATTAAATCATGAAATGAATCATGAATCATGAATCATGAATCATGAATCATGAATCATGAATCATGAATTGAATCATGAATCATGAATCGAATCATGAATCTCGAATCATGAATTGAATCATGAATCATGAATTGAATCATGAATTGAATCATAAATCATGAATCATGAATTGAATCATAAATCATAAATCGAATCATGAATCATGAATTGAATCATGAAACATGAATCATGAATCTAATCATGAATCATGAATCGAATTTTGAATCATGAATTGAATCATGAATCATGAATTTAAACATGAATCTTGAATCAAATCATGAAACATGAATTGAATCATGAATCATGAATTAAATCATGAATCATGAATTGAATCATGAATCATGAATTGAATCATGAATCATTAATCATGAATTAAATCATGAATCATGAAATGAATCATGAATTGAATAATGAATCATGAATCATGAATTGAATCATGAATCATGAAATGAATCATGAATTGAATCATGAATCATGAATCATGAATTGAATCTTGAATCATGAATCGAATCATGAATCATGAATCATAAATCATGAATCATGAATCGAATCATGAATCATGAATTGAATCATGAATCATGAATTGAATCATGAATCATGAATCATGAATTGAATCATGAATCATTAATCATGAATTAAATCATGAATCATGAAATGAATCATGAATTGAATCATGAATCATGAATCATGAATTGAATCATGAATCATGAATCATGAATTGAATCATGAATCATGAAATGAATCATGAATTGAATAATTAATCATGAATCAAATCATGAATCATGAATTAAATCATGAATCATAAATTGAATCATAATTCATGAATCGAATCATGAATCATGAATTGAATCATGAATCATGAATTGAATCATGAATCATGAATCATGAATCATGAATTGAATCATGAATCATGAATCATGAATTGAATCTTGAATCATGAATCGAATCATGAATCATGAATCATGAATCATGAATCATGAATCATGAATCGAATCATGAATCATGAATTGAATCATGAATCATGAATTGAATCATGAATCATGAATCATGAATCATGAATTGAATCATGAATCATAAATCATGAATTGAATCATGAATCATGAATCGAATCATGAATCATGAATTAAATAATGAATCATGAATCATGAATTAAATCATGAATCATGAATCGAATCATGAATCATGAATTAAATAATGAATCATGAATCATGATTTGAATCATAAATCATGAATTGATTCATGAATCATGAATCATGAATCGAATCATGAATCATAAATCATGAATTATGAATATTGAATCGAAACATGAATCATGAATTGAATCATGAATCATGAATTGAATCTTGAATCATGAATCATGAATCATGAATTGAATCATGAATTATGAATCATGAATCATGAATCGAATCATGAATCATGAATCGAATCATGAATCATGAATCATGAAATGAATCATGAAATGAATCATGAATTGAATCATGAATTGAATTATAAATCATGAATCATGAATTGAATCATGAATCATGAATCAAATCATGAATCATGAATTGAATCATGAATCATGAATTGAATCATGAATCATGAATTGAATCATGAATCATGAATCATGAATTGAATCATGAATCATGAATCATGAATCATGAATTGAATCATGAATCATGAATCATGAATCATGAATTGAATCATGAATCATGAATCATGAATCATGAATTGAATCATGAATCATGAATCATGAATTGAATCATGAATCATGAATTGAATCATGAATTATGAATCGAATCATGAATCATGAATTAAATCATGAATTATGAATTGAATCATGAATCATGAATCGAATCATGAATCATAAATCATGAATTGAATCATGAATCATGAATCAAATCATGAATCATGAATCTAATCATGAATCATTAATCATGAATTGAATCATAAATGGAATCATAAATCATAAATCATGACTTGAATCATGAATCATGAATCGAATCATGAATCATGAATTAAATCATGAATCATGAATCATGAATCGAATCATGAATCATGAATCGAATCATGAATTATGAATCATGAATCATGAATTAAATCAAGAATCATGAATCATGAATTAAATCAAGAATCATGAATCATGAATCGAATCATGAATCATGAATCGAATCATGAATTATGAATCATGAATCATGAATCAAATCATGAATCATGAATCGAAACATGAATCATGAATTGAATCATGAATCATGAATTGAATCATGAATTATGAATCGAAACACGAATCATGAAATGAATCATGAATCATGAAACGAATCATAAATCATTAATCATGAATCATGAATCATGAATCGAATCATAAATCATGAATCATGAATTAAATCATGAATCATGAATCATGAATCATGAATTGAATCATGAAATGAATCATGAATCATGAATTGAATCATAATTTGAATCATGAATCATGAATCATGAATCATGAATCGAATCATGAATCATGAATCATGAATCCTGAATTGAATCATGAATCATGAATCATGAATTGAATAATGAAATGAATCATGAATCATGAATCATGAATTGAATCATGAATTGAATCATGAATCTCGAATCATGAATTGAATCATGAATCATGAATTGAATCAATAATTGAATCATAAATCATGAATCATGAATTGAATCATAAATCATAAATCAAATCATGAATCATGAATTGAATCATGAATCATGAATTGAATCATGAATCATGAATCGAATCATGAATCTCGAATCATGAATTAAATCATGAATCATGAATTGAATCATGAATTGAATCATAAATCATGAATCATGAATTGAATCATGAATCATGAATTGAATCATGAATCTCGAATCATGAATTGAATCATGAATCATGAATTGAATCATGAATTGAATAATAAATCATGAATCACGAATTGAATCATAAATCATAAATCGAATCATGAATCATGAATTGAATCATGAAACATGAATCATGAATCGAATCATGAATCATGAATCATGAATCGAATTATGAATCATGAATTGAATCATAAATCATGAATTTAATCATGAATCATGAATCGAATCATGAAACATGAATTGAATCATGAATCATGAATTGAATCATGAATCATGAATTGAATCATGAATCATTAATCATGAATTAAATCATGAATCATGAAATGAATCATGAATTGAATCATGAATCATGAATTGAATCATGAATCATGAATCATGAATTGAATCATGAAATGAATCATGAAATGAGTCATGAATCATGAATCGAATCATGAATCATGAATTGAATCATGAATTGAATCATGAATCATGAATCGAATCATGAATCATGAATTAAATAATGAATCATAAATCATGAATTGAATCATGAATCATGAATCAAATCATGAATCATGAATTAAATAATGAATCATGAATCATGAATCGAATCATGAATCATAAATCATGAATTATGAATTAAATCATGAATCATGAATTGAATCTTGAATCATGAATCATGAATTGAATCATGAATTATGAATCATGAATCATGAATCGAATCATGAATCATGAATCCTGAATCGAATCATGAATCGAATCATGAATTGAATCATGAATCATGAATTGAATCTTGAATCATGAATCATGAATTGAATCATGAATTATGAATCATGAATCATGAATCGAATCATGAATCATGAATCGAATCATGAATCATGAATCATGAATCGAATCATGAATCATGAAATGAATCATAAATTGAATCATGAATTGAATCATAAATCATGAATCATGAATTGAATCATGAATCATGAATCGAATCATGAATCGAATCATGATTCATGAATTGAATCATGAATCATGAATCATGATTGAATCATGAACCATGAATCATGAATTAAATCATGAATCATGAATCATGAATCGAATCATGAATCATGAATTAAATAATGAATCATGAATCATGAATTAAATAATGAATCATGAATCATGAATTGAATCATGAATCACGAATCGAATCATGAATCGTGAATTAAATAATGAATCATGAATCCTGATTTGAATTATAAATCATGAATCTAATCATGAATCATGAATCGAATCATGAATCATGAATTGAATCATGAATCATGAATTGAATCATGAATCATGAATTGAATCATGAATCATGAATCGAATCATGAATCATGAATTGAATCATGAATCATGAATCGAATCATGAATCATGAATTAAATAATGAATCATAAATCATGAATTGAATCATGAATCATGAATCGAATCATGAATCATGAATTAAATAATGAATCATGAATCATGAATCGAATCATGAATCATAAATCATGAATTATGAATCATGAATCGAATCATGAATTATGAATTGAATCATGAATCATGAATTGAATCTTGAATCATGAATCATGAATTGAATCATAAATTATGAATCATGAATCATGAATCGAATCATAAATCATGAATCATGAATCGAATCATGAATCATGAAATGAATCATAAATTGAATCATGAATCGAATCATGAATCATGAATTGAATCATGAATCATGAATTGAATCATGAATCATGAATTGAATCATGAATCATGAATCATGAATTGAATCATGAACCATAAATCATGAATCATGAATTAAATCATGAATCATGAATCATGAATCGAATCATGAGTCATGAATCGAATCATAAATTATGAATCATGAATCATGAATTGAATCATGAATCATGAATCGAATCATGAATCATGAATCATGAATCATGAATTAAATCATGAATCATGAATCATGAATGGAATCATGAATCATGAATCGAATCATGAATCATGAATCGAATCATGAATTATGAATCATGAATCATGAATTGAATCATGAATCATGAATCGAATCATGAATCATGAATCGAAACATGAATCATGAATTGAATCATGAATCATGAATTGAATCATGAATCATGAATCATGAATTGAATCATGAATTATGAAATGAATCATGAATTGAATCATGAATCATGAATCAAATCATGAATCATGAATTAAATCATGAATCATAAATTGAATCATAATTCATGAATCGAATCATGAATCATGAATTGAATCATGAATTGAATCATAAATCATGAATCATGAATCGAATCATGAATCATGAATTGAATCATGAATCATGAATCATTAATCATGAATCATGAATCGAATCATGAATCATGAAGCGAATCATGAATCATGAATCATGAATTAAGTCATGAATCATGAATCGAATCATGAATCATGAATTAAATAATGAATCATGAATCATGAATTAAATAATGAATCATGAATTAAATAATGAATCATGAATCATGAATTAAATAATGAATCATGAATCATGAATTGAATCATGAATCATGAATCGAATCATGAATCGTGAATTAAATAATGAATCATGAATCATGATTTGAATTATAAATCATGAATCTAATCATGAATCGAATCATGAATCATGAATTAAATAATGAATCATGAATTGAATCATGAATCATGAATCATGAATCGAATCATGAATCATGAATTGAATCTTGAATCATGAATCATGAATCATGAATCATGAATTGAATCATGAATTATGAATCATGAATCATGAATCGAATCATGAATCATGAATCGAATCATGAATCATGAAATGAATCATGAATTGAATCATGAATCGAATCATGAATCATGAATTGAATCATGAATCATGAATTAATTCTTGAATCATGAATCATGAATCATGAATCATGAATCGAATCATGAATCATGAATCATGAATCATGAATCGAATCATGAATCATGAATCGAATCATGAATCATGAAATGAATCATGAATTGAATCATGAATCGAATCATGAATCATGAATCGAATCATGAATCATGAATTGAATCATGAATTATGAATTGAATCATGAATCATGAATCATGAATTGAATCATGAATCATGAATCATGAATTGAATCATGAATCATGAATTGAATCATGAATTATGAATCATGAATCATGAATCGAATCATGAATCATGAATCATGAATCGAATCATGAACCATGAAATGAATCATGAATTGAATCATGAATCGAATCATGAATCATGAATCGAATCATGAATCATGAATTGAATCATGAATCATGAATTGAATCATGAATCATGAATTGAATCATGAATCATGAATCATGAATTGAATCATGAATCATGAATCGAATCATGAATCATGAATTGAATCATGAATCATGAATCATAAATTGAATCATGAATCATGAATCGAATCATGAATCATCAATTGAATCATGAATCATCAATTGAATCATAAATTGAATCATAAATCATAAATCATGAATTGAATCATGAATCATGAATCGAATCATGAATCATGAATTAAATAATGAATCATGAATCATGAATTAAATCATGAATCATGAATCGAATCATGAATCATGAATTAAATAATGAATCATGAATCATGATTTGAATCATAAATCATGAATTGAATCATGAATCATGAATCATGAATCGAATCATAAATCATAAATCATGAATTATGAATCATGAATCGAATCATGAATCATGAATTGAATCATGAATCATGAATTGAATCTTGAATCATGAATCATGAATCATGAATTGAATCATGAATTATGAATCATGAATCATGAATCGAATCATGAATCATGAATTGAATCATGAATCATGAAATGAATCATGAAATGAATCATGAATTGAATCATGAATTGAATCATAAATCATGAATCATGAATTGAATCATGAATCATGAATCGAATCATGAATCATGAATCGAATCATGAATCATGAATTGAATCATGAATCAAGAATTGAATCATGAATCATGAATTGAATCATGAATCATGAATCATGAATCATGAATTGAATCATGAATCATGAATCATGAATTGAATCAGGAATCATGAATTGAATCATGAATCATGAATCGAATCATAAATCATGAATTAAATCATGAATCATGAATCGAATCATGAATCATGAATCATGAATTGAATCATGAATCATGAATTTAATCATGAATCATGAATCGAATCATGAAACATGAATTGAATCATGAATCATGAATTGAATCATGAATCATGAATTGCATCATGAATCATGAATTGAATCATGAATCATTAATCATGAATTAAATCATGAATCATGAAATGAATCATGAATTGAATCATGAATCATGAATCATGAATTGAATCATGAATCATGAAATGAATCATGAATTAAATCATGAATCATGAATCGAATCATGAATCATGAATTGAATCATGAATTGAATCATGAATCATGAATTGAATCATAATTTGAATCATGAATCATGAATCATGAATCATGAATCGAATCATGAATCATGAATCATGAATCCTGAATTGAATCATGAATCATGAATCATTAATTGAATAATGAAATGAATCATGAATCATGAATCATGAATTGAATCATGAATCATGAATCGAATCATGAATCTCGAATCATGAATTGAATCATGAATCATGAATTGAATCAATAATTGAATCATAAATCATGAATCATGAATTGAATCATAAATCATAAATCAAATCATGAATCATGAATTGAATCATGAATCATGAATCATGAATTGAATCATGAATCATGAATCGAATCATGATTCTCGAATCATGAATTGAATCATGAATCATGAATTGAATCATGAATTGAATCATAAATCATGAATCATGAATTGAATCATGAATCATGAATTGAATCATGAATCATGAATTGAATCATGAATCTCGAATCATGAATTGAATCATGAATCATGAATTGAAACATGAATTGAATAATAAATCATGAATCATGAATTGAATCATAAATCATAAATCGAATCATGAATCATGAATTGAATCATGAAACATGAATCATGAATCGAATCATGAATCATGAATCATGAATCGAATTATGAATCATGAATTGAATCATGAATCATGAATTTAATCATGAATCATGAATCGAATCATGAAACATGAATTGAATCATGAATCATGAATTGAATCATGAATCATGAATTGCATCATGAATCATGAATTGAATCATGAATCAGTAATCATGAATTAAATCATGAATCATGAAATGAATCATGAATTGAATCATGAATCATGAATCATGAATTGAATCATGAATCATGAAATGAATCATGAATTAAATCATGAATCATGAATCGAATCATGAATCATGAATTGAATCATGAATCGAATCATGAATCATGAATCGAATCATGAATCATGAATCGAATCATGAATCATGAATTGAATCATGAATCATGAATTTAATCATGAATCATGAATCGAATCATGAAACATGAATTTAATCATGAATCATGAGTTGAATCATGAATCATGAATTGAATCATGAATCATGAATCGAATTATGAATCATGAATTGAATCATGAATCATGAATTTAATCATGAATCATGAATCGAATCATGAAACATGAATTTAATCATGAATCATGAGTTGAATCATGAATCATGAATTGCATCATGAATCATGAATTGAATCTTGAATCATGAATCATGAATCATGAATCATGAATTGAATCATGAATTATGAATCATGAATCATGAATCGAATCATGAATCATGAATCGAATCATGAATCATGAATCATGAATCGAATCATGAATCATGAAATGAATCATGAATTGAATCATGAATCGAATCATGAATCATGAATCGAATCATGAATCATGAATTAAATCATGAATCATGAATTGAATCATGAATCATGAATCATGAATTGAATCATGAATCATGAATCATGAATTGAATCATGAATCATGAATTGAATCATGAATTATGAATCATGAATCATGAATCGAATCATGAATCATGAATCGAATCATGAATCATGAATCATGAATCGAATCATGAATCATGAAATGAATCATGAATTGAATCATGAATCGAATCATGAATCATGAATCGAATCATGAATCATGAATTGAATCATGAATCATGAATTGAATCATGAATCATGAATCATGAATTGAATCATGAATCATGAATCATGAATTGAATCATGAATCATGAATCGAATCATGAATCATGAATTAAATCATGAATCATGAATCATAAATTGAATCATGAATCATGAATCGAATCATGAATCATCAATTGAATCATGAATCATGAATTGAATCATAAATTGAATCATAAATCATAAATCATGAATTGAATCATGAATCATGAATCGAATCATGAATCATGAATTAAATAATGAATCATGAATCATGAATTAAATCATGAATCATGAATCGAATCATGAATCATGAATTGAATCATGAATCATGAATCATGAATCATGAATTGAATCATGAATCATGAATTGAATCATGAATTAAATAATGAATCATAAATCATGAATTGAATCATGAATCATGAATCGAATCATGAATCATGAATTAAATAATGAATCATGAATCATGAATTAAATCATGAATCATGAATCGAATCATGAATCATGAATTGAATCATGAATCATGAATCGAATCATGAATCATGAATTAAATAATGAATCATGAATCATGAATTAAATCATGAATCATGAATCGAATCATGAATCATGAATTAAATAATGAATCATGAATCATGATTTGAATCATAAATCATGAATTGAATCATGAATCATGAATCATGAATCGAATCATAAATCATAAATCATGAATTATGAATCATGAATCGAATCATGAATCATGAATTGAATCATGAATCATGAATTTGAATCTTGAATCATGAATCATGAATCATGAATTGAATCATGAATTATGAATCATGAATCATGAATCGAATCCTGAATCATGAATCGAATCATGAATCATGAAATGAATCATGAAATGAATCATGAATTGAATCATGAATTGAATCATAAATCATGAATCATGAATTGAATCATGAATCATGAATCGAATCATGAATCATGAATCGAATCATGAATCATGAATTGAAGCATGAATCATGAATTGAATCATGAATCATGAATTGAATCATGAATCATGAATCATGAATCATGAATTGAATCATGAATCATGAATCATGAATTGAATCATGAATCATGAATTGAATCATGAATCATGAATCGAATCATGAATCATGAATTAAATCATGAATCATGAATCGAATCATGAATCATGAATCATGAATTGAATCATGAATCATGAATTTAATCATGAATCATGAATCGAATCATGAAACATGAATCGAATCATGAAACATGAATTGAATCATGAATCATGAATTGAATCATGAATCATGAATTGCATCATGAATCATGAATTGAATCATGAATCATTAATCATGAATTGAATCATGAATCATGAATCATGAATTGAATCATGAATCATGAAATGAATCATGAATTGAATCATGAATCATGAATCGAATCATGAATCATGAATCATGAATTGAATAATGAAATGAATCTTGAATCATGAATCATGAATTGAATCATGAATCATGAATCGAATCATGAATCTCGAATCATGAATTGAATCATGAATCATGAATTGAATCAATAATTGAATCATAAATCATGAATCATGAATTGAATCATAAATCATAAATCAAATCATGAATCATGAATTGAATCATGAATCATGAATTGAATCATGAATCATGAATTGAATCATGAATCATGAATTGAATCATGAATTAAATAATGAATCATAAATCATGAATTGAATCATGAATCATGAATCGAATCATGAATCATGAATTAAATAATGAATCATGAATCATGAATTAAATCATGAATCATGAATCGAGTCATGAATCATGAATTGAATCATGAATCATGAATCGAATCATGAATCATGAATTAAATAATGAATCATGAATCATGAATTAAATCATGAATCATGAATCGAATCATGAATCATGAATTAAATAATGAATCATGAATCATGATTTGAATCATAAATCATGAATTGAATCATGAATCATGAATCATGAATCGAATCATAAATCATAAATCATGAATTATGAATCATGAATTGAATCATGAATCATGAATTGAACCATGAATCATGAATTGAATCTTGAATCATGAATCATGAATCATGAATTGAATCATGAATTATGAATCATGAATCATGAATCAAATCCTGAATCATGAATCGAATCATGAATCATGAAATGAATCATGAAATGAATCATGAATTGAATCATGAATTGAATCATAAATCATGAATCATGAATTGAATCATGAATCATGAATCGAATCATGAATCATGAATCGAATCATGAATCATGAATTGAATAATGAATCATGAATTGAATCATGAATCATGAATTGAATCAAGAATCATGAATCATGAATCATGAATTGAATCATGAATCATGAATCATGAATTGAATCATGAATCATGAATTGAATCATGAATCATGAATCGAATCATGAATCATGAATTAAATCATGAATCATGAATCAAATCATGAATCATGAATCATGAATTGAATCATGAATCATGAATTTAATCATGAATCATGAATCGAATCATGAAACATGAATCGAATCATGAAACATGAATTGAATCATGAATCATGAATTGAATCATGAATCATGAATTGCATCATGAATCATGAATTGAATCATGAATCATGAATTGCATCATGAATCATGAATTGAATCATGAATCATTAATCATGAATTGAATCATGAATCATGAATCATGAATTGAATCATGAATCATGAAATGAATCATGAATTGAATCATGAATCATGAATCGAATCATGAATCATGAATTGAATCATGAATTGAATCATGAATCATGAATTGAATCATAATTTGAATCATGAATCATGAATCATGAATCATGAATCATGAATCGAATCATGAATCATGAATCATGAATCCTGAATTGAATCATGAATCATGAATCATGAATTGAATAATGAAATGAATCATGAATCATGAATCATGAATTGAATCATGAATCATGAATTGAATCATGAATCATGAATCATGAATTGAATCAATAATTGAATCATAAATCATGAATCATGAATTGAATCATAAATCATAAATCAAATCATGAATCATGAATTGAATCATGAATCATGAATTGAATCATGAATCATGAATCGAATCATGAATCTCGAATCATGAATTGAATCATGAATCATGAATTGAATCATGAATTGAATCATAAATCATGAATCATGAATTGAATCATGAATCATGAATTGAATCATGAATCTCGAATCATGAATTGAATCATGAATCATGAATTGAAACATGAATTGAATAATAAATCATGAATCATGAATTGAATCATAAATCATAATCGAATCATGAATCATGAATTGAATCATGAAACATGAATCATGAATCGAATCATGAATCATGAATCATGAATCGAATTATGAATCATGAATTGAATCATGAATCATGAATTTAATCATGAATCATGAATCGAATCATGAAACATGAATTGAATCATGAATCATGAGTTGAATCATGAATCATGAATTGCATCATGAATCATGAATTGAATCTTGAATCATGAATCATGAATCATGAATCATGAATTGAATCATGAATTATGCATCATGAATCATGAATCGAATCATGAATCATGAATCGAATCATGAATCATGAATCATGAATCGAATCATGAATCATGAAATGAATCATGAATTGAATCATGAATCAAATCATGAATCATGAATCGAATCATGAATCATGAATTGAATCATGAATCATGAATTGAATCATGAATCATGAATCGAATCATGAATCATGAATCATGAATTGAATCATGAATCATGAATTAAATCATGAATCATGAATCGAATCATGAATCATGAATTGAATCATGAATCATGAATCATGAATCATGAATTGAATCATGAATCATGAATCATGAATTGAATCATGAATCATGAATTGAATCATGAATTAAATAATGAATCATAAATCATGAACTGAATCATGAATCATGAATCGAATCATGAATCATGAATTAAATAATGAATCATGAATCATGAATTAAATCATGAATCATGAATCGAATCATGAATCATGAATTGAATCATGAATCATGAATCGAATCATGAATCATGAATTAAATAATGAATCATGAATCATGAATTAAATCATGAATCATGAATCGAATTATGAATCATGAATTAAATAATGAATCATGAATCATGATTTGAATCATAAATCATGAATTGAATCATGAGTCATGAATCGAATCATAAATCAAAAATCATGAATTATGAATCATGAATCAAATCATGAATCATGAATTGAATCATGAATCATGAATTGAATCTTGAATCATGAATCATGAATCATGAATTGAATCATGAATTATGAATCATGAATCATGAATCGAATCATGAATCATGAATTGAATCATGAATCATGAAATGAATCATGAAATGAATCATGAATTGAATCATGAAATGAATCATGAATCATGAATCATGAATTGAATCATGAATCATGAATCGAATCATGAATCATGAATCGAATCATGAATCATGAATTGAATCATGAATCATGAATTGAATCATGAATCATGAATTGAATCATGAATCATGAATCATGAATCATGAATTGAATCATGAATCATGTATCATGAATTGAATCATGAATCATGAATTGAATCATGAATCATGAATCGAATCATGAATCATGAATCATGAATTGAATCATGAATCATGAATTTAATCATGAATCATGAATCGAATCATGAAACATGAATTGAATCATGAATCATGAATTGAATCATGAATCATGAATTGCATCATGAATCATGAATTGAATCATGAATCATTAATCATGAATTAAATCATGAATCATGAAATGAATCATGAATTGAATCATGAATCATGAATCATGAATTGAATCATGAATCATGAAATGAATTATGAATTGAATCATGAATCATGAATCGAATCATGAATCATGAATTGAATCATGAATTGAATCATGAATCATGAATTGAATCATAATTTGAATCATGAATCATGAATCATGAATCATGAATCGAATCATGAATCATGAATTATGAATCCTGAATTGAATCATGAATCATGAATCATGAATTGAATAATGAAATTAATCATGAATCATGAATTGAATCATGAATCATGAATCGAATCATGAATCTCGAATCATGAATTGAATCATGAATCATGAATTGAATCAATAATTGAATCATAAATCATGAATCATGAATTGAATCATAAATCATAAATCAAATCATGAATCATGAATTGAATCATGAATCATGAATCATGAATCATGAATCATGAATTGAATCATGAATCATGAATCGAATCATGAATCTCGAATCATGAATTGAATCATGAATCATGAATTAAATCATGAATTGAATCATAAATCATGAATCGAATCATGAATCTCGAATCATGAATTGAATCATGAATCATGAATTGAAACATGAATTGAATCATAAATCATAAATCATGAATTGAATCATAAATCATAAATCGAATCATGAATCATGAATTGAATCATGAAACATGAATCATGAATCGAATCATGAATCATGAATCATGAATCGAATTATGAATCATGAATTGAATCATGAATCATGAATTTAATCATGAATCATGAATTGAATCATGAATCATGAATTGAATCATGAATCATGAATCATGAATTGAATCATGAATCATGAATCATGAATTGAATCATGAATCATGAATTGAATCATGAATTATGAATCATGAATCATGAATCGAATCATGAATCATGAATCGAATCATGAATCATGAATCATGAATCGAATCATGAATCATGAAATGAATCATGAATTGAATCATGAATCGAATCATGAATCATGAATCGAATCATGAATCATGAATTGAATCATGAATCATGAATTGAATCATGAATCATGAATCATGAATTGAATCATGAATCATGAATCATGAATTGAATCATGAATCATGAATCGAATCATGAATCATGAATTAAATCATGAATCATGAATCATAAATTGAATCATGAATCATGAATCGAATCATGAATCATCAATTGAATCATGAATCATCAATTGAATCATAAATTGAATCATAAATCATAAATCATGAATTGAATCATGAATCATGAATCGAATCATGAATCATGAATTAAATAATGAATCATGAATCATGAATTAAATCATGAATCATGAATCGAATCATGAATCATGAATTAAATAATGAATCATGAATCATGATTTGAATCATAAATCATGAATTGAATCATGAATCATGAATCATGAATCAAATCATAAATCATAAATCATGAATTATGAATCATGAATCGAATCATGAATCATGAATTGAATCATGAATCATGAAATGAATCTTGAATCATGAATCATGAATCATGAATTGAATCATGAATTATGAATCATGAATTAAATCATGAATCATGAATCGAATCATGAATCATGAATTGAATCATGAATCATGAATCATGAATCATGAATTGAATCATGAATCATGAATCATGAATCATGAATTAAATCATGAATCATGAATTGAATCATGAATCATGAATCGAATCATGAATCATGAATCGAATCATGAATCATGAATTAAATAATGAATCATGAATCATGAATTAAATCATGAATCATGAATCGAATCATGAATCATGAATTGAATCATGAATCATGAATCATGAATCATGAATTGAATCATGAATCATGAATCATGAATCATGAATTAAATCATGAATCATGAATCGAATCATGAATCTCGAATCATGAATTGAATCATGAATCATGAATTGAATCATGAATTGAATCATGAATCATGAATCGAATCATGAATCTCGAATCATGAATTGAATCATGAATCATGAATTGAATTAATAATTGAATCATAAATCATGAATCATGAATTGAATCATAAATCATAAATCAAATCATGAATCATGAATTGAATCATGAATCATGAATCGAATCATGAATCTCGAATCATGAATTGAATCATGAATCATGAATTGAATCATGAATTGAATCATAAATCATAAATCAAATCATGAATCATGAATTGAATCATGAATCATGAATCGAATCATGAATCTCGAATCATGAATTGAATCATGAATCATGAATTGAATCATGAATTGAATCATAAATCATGAATCATGAATTGAATCATGAATCATGAATTGAATCATGAATCTCGAATCATGAATTGAATCATGAATCATGAATTGAAACATGAGATGAATAATAAATCATGAATCATGAATTGAATCATAAATCATAAATCGAATCATGAATCATGAATTGAATCATGAAACATGAATCATGAATCGAATCATGAATCATGAATCATGAATCGAATTATGAATCATGAATTGAATCATGAATCATGAATTTAATCATGAATCATGAATCGAATCATGAAACATGAATTGAATCATGAATCATGAGTTGAATCATGAATCATGAATTGCATCATGAATCATGAATTAAATCATGAATCATGAAATGAATCATGAATTGAATCATGAATCATGAATCATGAATTGAATCATGAATCATGAATTGAATCATGAATCTCGAATCATGAATTGAATCATGAATCATGAATTGAAACATGAATTGAATAATAAATCATGAATCATGAATTGAATCATAAATCATAAATCGAATCATGAATCATGAAACATGAATCATGAATCGAATCATGAATCATGAATCATGAATCGAATTATGAATCATGAATTGAATCATGAATCATGAATTTAATCATGAATCATGAATTGAATCATGAATCATGAATTGAATCATGAATCATGAATTGAATCATGAATCATGAATCATGAATTGAATCATGAATCATGAATTGAATCATGAATTATGAATCATGAATCATGAATCGAATCATGAATCATGATCGAATCATGAATCATGAATCGAATCATGAATCATGAAATGAATCATGAATTGAATCATGAATCGAATCATGAATCATGAATCGAATCATGAATCATGAATTGAATCATGAATCATGAATTGAATCATGAATCATGAATTGAATCATGAATCATGAATCATGAATTGAATCATGAATCATGAATCGAATCATGAATCATGAATTAAATCATGAATCATGAATCATAAATTGAATCATGAATCATGAATCGAATCATGAATCATCAATTGAATCATGAATCATGAATTGAATCATAAATTGAATCATAAATCACGAATTGAATCATGATTCATGAATCGAATCATGAATCATGAATTAAATAATGAATCATGAATCATGAATTAAATCATGAATCATGAATCAAATCATGAATCATGAATTAAATAATGAATCATGAATCATGATTTGAATCATAAATCATGAATTGAATCATGAATCATGAATCATGAATCGAATCATAAATCATAAATCATGAATTATGAATCATGAATCGAATCATGAATCATGAATTGAATCATGAATCATGAATTGAATCATGAATTATGAATCATGAATCATGAATCGAATCATGAATCATGAATCGAATCATGAATCATGAAATGAATCATGAAATGAATCATGAATTGAATCATGAATTAAATCATAAATCATGAATCATGAATTGAATCATGAATCATGAATCGAATCATGAATCATGAATCGAATCATGAATCATGAATTGAATCATGAATCATGAATTGAATCATGAATCATGAATTGAATCATGAATCATGAATCATGAATCATGAATTGAATCATGAATCATGAATCATGAATTGAATCATGAATCATGAATTGAATCATGAATCATGAATTGAATCATGAATCATGAATTAAATCATGAATCATGAATTGAATCATGAATCATGAATCGAATCATGAATCATGAATCATGAATTGAATCATGAATCATGAATTTAATCATGAATCATGAATCGAATCATGAAACATGAATTGAATCATGAATCATGAATTGAATCATGAATCATGAATTGCATCATGAATCATGAATTGAATCATGAATCATTAATCATGAATTAAATCATGAATCATGAAATGAATCATGAATTGAATCATGAATCATGAATTGAATCATGAATCATGAAATGAATCATGAATTGAATCATGAATCATGAATCGAATCATGAATCATGAATTGAATCATGAATCATGAATTGAATCATAATTTGAATCATGAATCATGAATCATGAATCATGAATCATGAATCGAATAATGAATCATGAATCATGAATCATGAATTGAATAATGAAATGAATCATGAATCATGAATCATGAATTGAATCATGAATCATGAATCGAATCATGAATCTCGAATCATGAATTGAATCATGAATCATGAATTGAATTAATAATTGAATCATAAATCATGAATCATGAATTGAATCATAAATCATAAATCAAATCATGAATCATGAATTGAATCATGAATCATGAATCATGAATTGAGTCATGAATCATGAATCGAATCATGAATCTCGAATCATGAATTGAATCATGAATCATGAATTGAATCATGAATTGAATCATAAATCATGAATCATGAATTGAATCATGAATCATGAATTGAATCATGAATCTCGAATCATGAATTGAATCATGAATCATGAATTGAATCATGAATCATGAATTGAATCATGAATCATGAATCGAATCATGAATCATGAATTAAATAATGAATCATAAATCATGAATTGAATCATGAATCATGAATCGAATCATGAATCATGAATTAAATAATGAATCATGAATCATGAATTAAATCATGAATCATGAATCAAATCATGAATCATGAATTAAATAATGAATCATGAATCATGATTTGAATCATAAATCATGAATTGAATCATGAATCATGAATCATGAATCGAATCATAAATCATAAATCATGAATTATGAATCATGAATCGAATCATGAATCATGAATTGAATCATGAATCATGAATTGAATCTTGAATCATGAATCATGAATCATGAATTGAATCATGAATTATGAATCATGAATCATGAATAGAATCATGAATCATGAATTGAATCATGAATCATGAAATGAATCATGAAATGAATCATGAATTGAATCATGAATTGAATCATAAATCATGAATCATGAATTGAATAATGAATCATTAATCATGAATCATGAATCGAATCATGAATCATGAATTGAATCATGAATCATGAATTGAATCATGAATCATGAATTGAATCATGAATCATTAATCATGAATCATGAATTGAATCATGAATCATGAATTGAATCATGAATCATGAATCGAATCATGAATCATGAATTAAATCATGAATCATGAATCGAATCATGAATCATGAATCATGAATTGAATCATGAATCATGAATTTAATCATGAATCATGAATCGAATCATGAAACATGAATTGAATCATGAATCATGAATTGAATCATGAATCATGAATTGCATCATGAATCATGAATTGAATCATGAATCATTAATCATGAATTAAATCATGAATCATGAAATGAATCATGAATTGAATCATGAATCATGAATCATGAATTGAATCATGAATAATGAAATTAATCATGAATTGAATCATGAATCATGAATCGAATCATGAATCATGAATTGAATCATGAATCATGAATCGAATCATGAATCTCGAATCATGAATTGAGTCATGAATCATGAATTGAATCATGAATTGAATCATAAATCATGAATCATGAATTGAATCATGAATCATGAATTGAATCATGAATCTCGAATCATGAATTGAATCATGAATCATGAATTGAAACATGAATTGAATAATAAATCATGAATCATGAATTGAATCATAAATCATAAATCGAATCATGAATCATGAATTGAATCATGAATCATGAATCATGAATCGAATTATGAATCATGAATTGAATCATGAATCATGAATTTAATCATGAATCATGAATCGAATCATGAAACATGAATTGAATCATGAATCATGAGTTGAATCATGAATCATGAATTGCTTCATGAATCATGAATTGAATCTTGAATCATGAATCATGAATCATGAATCATGAATTGAATCATGAATTATGAATCATGAATCATGAATCGAATCATGAATCATGAATTGAATCATGAATCATGAATCATGAATCGAATCATGAATCATGAAATGAATCATGAATTGAATCATGAATCGAATCATGAATCATGAATCGAATCATGAATCATGAATACAATCATGAATCATGAATTGAATCATGAATCATGAATCATGAATTGAATCATGAATCATGAATCATGAATTGAATCATGAATCATGAATTGAATCATGAATTATGAATCATGAATCATGAATCGAATCATGAATCATGAATCGAATCATGAATCATGAATCATGATTCGAATCATGAATCATGAAATGAATCATGAATTGAATCATGAATCGAATCATGAATCATGAATCGAATCATGAATCATGTATTGAATCATGAATCATGAATTGAATCATGAATCATGAATCATGAATTGAATCATGAATCATGAATCATGAATTGAATCATGAATCATGAATCGAATCATGAATCATGAATTAAATCATGAATCATGAATCATAAATTGAATCATGAATCATGAATCGAATCATGAATCATCAATTGAATCATGAATCATGAATTGAATCATAAATTGAATCATAAATCATAAATCATGAATTGAATCATGAATCATGAATCGAATCATGAATCATGAATTAAATAATGAATCATGAATCATGAATTAAATCATGAATCATGAATCGAATCATGAATCATGAATTGAATCATGAATCATGAATTGCATCATGAATCATGAATTGAATCATGAATCATTAATCATGAATTAAATCATGAATCATGAATTGAATAATGAATTGAATCATGAATCATGAATCATGAATTGAATCATGAATCATGAAATGAATCATGAATTGAATCATGAATCATGAATCGAATCATGAATCATAAATTGAATCATGAATTGAATCATGAATCATGAATTGAATCATAATTTGAATCATGAATCATGAATCATGAATCATGAATCATGAATCGAATCATGAATCATGAATCCTGAATTGAATCATGAATCATGAATCATGAATTGAATAATGAAATGAATCATGAATCATGAATCATGAATTGAATCATGAATCATGAATCGAATCATGAATCTCGAATCATGAATTGAATCATGAATCATGAATTGAATTAATAATTGAATCATAAATCATGAATCATGAATTGAATCATAAATCATAAATCAAATCATGAATCATGAATTGAATCATGAATCATGAATCATGAATTGAATCATGAATCATGAATCGAATCATGAATCTCGAATCATGAATTGAATCATGAATCATGAATTGAATCATAAATCATGAATCATGAATTGAATCATGAATCATGAATTGAATCATGAATCTCGAATCATGAATTGAATCATGAATCATGAATTGAAACATGAATTGAATAATAAATCATGAATCATGAATTGAATCATAAATCATAAATCGAATCATGAATCATGAATTGAATCATGAACATGAATCATGAATCGAATCATGAATCATGAATCATGAATCGAATTATGAATCATGAATTGAATCATGAATCATGAATTTAATCATGAATCATGAATCGAATCATGAAACATGAATTGAATCATGAATCATGAGTTGAATCATGAATCATGAATTGCATCATGAATCATGAATTGAATCATGAATCATTAATCATGAATTAAATCATGAATAATGAATCATGAATCATGAATTGAATCATGAATCATGAATTGCATCATGAATCATGAATCAAATCATGAATCATGAATTAAATCATGAATCATAAATTGAATCATAATTCATGAATCAAATCATGAATCATGAATTGAATCATGAATTGAATCATAAATCATGAATCATGAATTGAATCATGAATCATGAATCGAATCATGAATCATGAATTGAATCATGAATCATGAATCATGAATCATGAATTGAATCATGAATCATGAATCATGATTTGAATCATGAATTATGAATTGAATCATGAATCATGAATAATGAATCATGAATTGAATCATGAATCATGAATCATGAATTGAATCATGAATCATGAATCGAATCATGAATCATGAATTAAATAATGAATTATGAATTGAATCATGAATCATGAATCGAATCATGAATCATGAATTAAATAATGAATCATGAATCATGATTTGAATCATAAATCATGAGTCTAATCATGAATCATGAATCGAATCATAAATCATGAATTGAATCATGAATCATGAATCATGAATCGAATCATGAATCATGAATCATGAATCATGAATCGAATCATGAATTGAATCTTGAATCATGAATCATGAATCATGAATCGAATCATGAATCATGAATCGAATCATGAATCATGAATTGAATCATGAATCATGAATCATGAATTGAATCATGAATCATGAATCAAATCATGAATCATGAATCATGAATTGAATCATGAATCATGAATTGAATCATAAATTGAATCATAAATCATAAATCATGAATTGAATCATAAATCATAAATCGAATCATGAATCATGAATCATGAATCAAAATCATGATTTATGAATCATGAATCATGAATCATGAATTGAATCATGAATCATGAATTGAATCATGAATCCTGAATCATGAATCATGAATCGAATTATAAATTATGAATCATGAATCTAATCATGAATCGAATCATGAATCATGAATCATGAATCGAATCATGAATCTCGAATCATGAATTGAATCATGAATCATGAATTGAATCATGAAATGAATCATGAATCATTAATTGAATCATAATTTGAAGCATGAATCATGAATCATGAATCATGAATCATAATTCGAATCATGAATCATGAATCCTGAATTGAATCATGAATCATGAATCATGAATTGAATCATGAAATGAATCATGAATCATGAATCATGAATCATGAATCATGAATCGAATCATGAATCTCGAATCATGAATTGAATCATGAATCATGAATTGAATGATGAATTGAATCATAAATCATGAATCATGAATCGAATCATGAATCTCGAATCATGAATTGAATCATGAATCATGAATTGAATAATGAATTGAATCATAAATCATGAATCATGAATTTAATCATGAATCATGAATCGAATCATGAAACATGAATTGAATCATGAATCATGAATTGAATCATGAATCATGAATTGCATCATGAATCATGAATCAAATCATGAATCATGAATTAAATCATGAATCATAAATTGAATCATAATTCATGAATCAAATCATGAATCATGAATTGAATCATGAATTGAATCATAAATCATGAATCATGAATTGAATCATGAATCATGAATCGAATCATGAATCATGAATTGAATCATGAATCATGAATCATGAATCATGAATTGAATCATGAATTATGAATTGAATCATGAATCATGAATCATGAATCATGAATTGAATCATGAATCATGAATCATGAATTGAATCATGAATCATGAATCGAATCATGAATCATGAATTAAATAATGAATCATGAATTGAATCATGAATCATAAATCGAATCATGAATCATGAATTGAATCATGAATCATAAATCACAAATCGAATCATGAATCATGAATCATGAATCGAATCATGAATCGAATCATGAATACTGAATCATGAATCGAATCATGAATCATGAATTGAATCATTTAATCATGAATCATGAATTGAATCATGAATCATGAATTGAATCATGAATCATGAATTAAATCATGAATCATGAATCATGAATCGAATCATGAATTATGAATCATGAATCATTAATCGAATCATGAATCATGAATTGAATCATTAATCGAATA
>NW_027447321.1:0-33469 GCF_038048845.1 Mixophyes fleayi | reverse complement strand
TATCATGAATTGAATCATGAATCATGAATCATGAATCATGAATTGAATCATGAATCTAGAATTGAATCATGACTCATGAATCATGAATCGAATCATGAATCATGAATCGAATCATGAATTGAATCATGAATCGAATCATGAATTGAATCATGAATCATGAATTAAATCATGAATCATGAATCATGAATCATGAATCGAATCATAAATTGAATCATGAATCGAATCATGAATTGAATCATGAATCATGAATCGAATCATGATTCATGAATCATGAATTGAATCATGAATTGAATCATAAATCATGAATTATGAATCATGATTTATGAATCATGAATTGAATCATGAATCATGAATCATGAATCATAAATTGAATCATGAATCATAAATCATGAATTGAATCATGAATCATGAATCGAATCATGATTCATGAATCATGAATTGAATCATGAATCATGAATTGAATCATGAATCATGAATCATGAATCTAATCATGAATCATGAATCATGAATCATGAATTGAATCATGAATCATGAATTGAATCATGAATCATGAATCATGAATCATGAATTGAATCATGAATCATAAATCATGAATCATGAATCATGAGTCGAATCATGAATCAAGAATTATTAATCGAATCATGAATCATAAATTGAATCATGAATCATGAATCATGAATTGAATCATGAATTGAATCATGAATCATGAATCATGAATTGAATTATGAATTATGGATCATGAATCATGAATTGAATCATGAATCATGAATTATGAATCATGAATTGAATCATAAATCATTAATCGAATCATGAATCATGAATTATGAATAATGAATTGAATCATGAATCATGAATCATGAATCATGAATTGAATCATGAATTGAATCATAAATCATGAATTATGAATCATGATTTATGAATCATGAATTGAATCATGAATTGAATCATGAATCATGAATCGAATCATTAATCGAATCATTAATCGAATCATGAATTGAATCATGAATCGAATCATGAATTTAATCATGAATCATGAATTAAATCATGAATCATGAATCATGAATTGAATCATGAATCATGAATTATGAATCATGAATTATGAATTGAATCATGAATTGAATCATAAATCATGAATTATGAATCATGATTTATGAATCATGAATTGAATCATGAATTGAATCATGAAATATGAATCATGAATTGAATCATGAATCCTGAATCATGAATTGAATCATGAATCATGAATCATGAATTGAATTATGAATCATGAATCATGAATTGAATCATGAATCAAGAATCATGAATCATGAATTGAATCATGAATCAAGAATCAGGAATCGAATCATGAATCAAGAATCATGAATCAAATCATGAATCATGAATTGAATCATGAATCAAGAATCATGAATAGAATCATGAATCATGAATCATGAATCATGAATTGAATCATGAATCATGAACTGAATCATGAATCATGAATCATGAATTGAATCATGAATCATAAATCATGAATCATATATTGAATCATGAATTGAATCATGAATCATGAACTGAATCATGAATCATAAATCATGAATTGAATCATGAATCATAAATCATGAATCATGAATCATGAATTGAATCATGAATCATGAATCATTAATTGAATCATGAATCATGAATCATGAATCTAATCATGAATCATGAATTATAAATCATGAATTGATTCATGAATCATGAATCATGAATCATGAATTGAATCATGAATTAAATCATGAATCATGAATTGAATCATGAATCATGAATCATGAATTATAAATCATGAATCATGAATAATGAATTGAATCATGAATTGAATCATGAATCATGAATTGAATCATGAATCATGAATCATGAATCATGAATCATGAATTGAATCATGAATTGAATCATGAATCATGAATCATGAATCATAAATTGAATCATTAATCATGAATCGAATCATGAATCATAAATCATGAATTGAATCATGAATCATGAATTGAATCATGAATCATGAATCATAAATCGAATCATGAATCATGAATCATGAATCATGAATTGAATCATGAATCATGAATTATAAATCATGAATTGAATCATGAATTGAATCATGAATCATGAATCATGAATTGAATCATGAATTATGAATCATGAATCATGAATTGAATCATGAATCATGAATCATGAATTGAATCATGAATCATGAATTAAATCATGAATCATGAATCATGAATTGAATCATGAATCATGAATTATGAATCCTGAATTATGAATCATGAATTGAATCATGAATCATGAATCATGAATCATGAATTGAATCATGAATTGAATCATAAATCATGAATTATGAATCATGATTTATGAATCATGAATTGAATCATGATTCATGAATCATGAATCATAAATTGAATCATGAATCATGAATTGAATCATGAATTGAATCATGAATCATGAATCATGAATTGAATCATGAATCATGAATCATGAATTGAATCATGAATCATGAATCATGAATTGAATTATGAATCATGAATCATGAATTGAATCATGAATCATGAAGCATGAATCATGAATTGAATCATGAATCAAGAATCATGATTCATGAATTGAATCATGAATCATGAATCAAGAATCATGAATTGAATCATAGATCATGAATTATGAATCATGATTTATGAATCATGAATTGAATCATGAATCATGAATCATAAATTGAATCATGAATCATGAATTGAATCTTGAATTGAATCATGAATCATGAATCATGAATTGAATCATGAATCATGAATCATAAATTGAATCATGAATCATAAATCATGAATTGAATCATGAATCATGAATCGAATCATGATTCATGAATCATGAATTGAATCATGAATCATGAATTGAATCATGAATCATGAATCATGAATCTAATCATGAATCATGAAATCATGAATCATGAATTGAATCATGAATCATGAATTGAATCATGAATCATGAATCATGAATCATGAATTGAATCATGAATCATAAATCATGAATCATGAATTGAATCATGAAGCATGAATCATGAGTCGAATCATGAATCAAGAATTATTAATCGAATCATGAATCATAAATTGAATCATGAATCATGAATCATGAATTGAATCATGAATTGAATCATGAATCATGAATCATGAATTGAATTATGAATTATGGATCATGAATCATGAATTGAATCATGAATCATGAATTATGAATCATGAATTGAATCATAAATCATTAATCGAATCATGAATCATGAATTATGAATAATGAATTGAATCATGAATCATGAATCATGAATTGAATCATGAATTGAATCATAAATCATGAATTATGAATCATGATTTATGAATCATGAATTGAATCATGAATCGAATCATTAATCGAATCATTAATCGAATCATGAATTAAATCATGAATAGAATCATGAATTGAATCATGAATCATGAATTAAATCATGAATCATGAATCATGAATCATGAATCATGAATTGAATCATGAATCATGAATTATGAATCATGAATTATGAATCATGAATTGAATCATGAATCATGAATCATGAATTGAATCATGAATTGAATCATAAATCATGAATTATGAATCATGATTTATGAATCATGAATTGAATCATTAATTGAATCATGAAATATGAATCATAAATTGAATCATGAATCATGAATTATGAATTGAATCATGAATCATGAATCATGAATCATGAATTGAATCATGAATCATGAATCATGAATCATGAATCATGAATTGAATCATGAATCATGAATTGAATCATGAATCATGAATCATGAATTGAATCATGAATCATGGATCATGAATCATGAATTAAATCATGAATCATGAATTATGAATCATGAATTGAATCATGAATCATGAATCATTAATCGAATCATGAATCATGAATCATGAATCATGAATTGAATCAAGAATCATGAATCTTGAATTGAATCATGAATCTTGAATTATGAATCATGAATTGAATCATGAATCATGAATTATAAATCATGAATTGAATCATGAATCATGAATCATGAATTGAATCATAAATTATGAATCATGAATCATGAATCATGAATTGAATCATGAATTGAATCATGAATCATGAATCATAAATTGAATCATTAATCTAGACTTGAATCATGACTCATGAATCATGAATCGAATCATGAATCATGAATCATGAATTGAATCATGAATCGAATCATGAATCATGAATTGATTCCTGAATCATGAATCATGAATTGAATCATGAATTGAATCATGAATCATGAATTGAATCATGAATCATGAATTGAATCATGAATTATGAATCATAAATCATGAATCATGAATCTAATCATGAATCATGAATTGATTCATGAATCATGAATTATGAATCATGAATCAAGAATCATGAATTATGAATTGAATCATGAATCAAGAATTATGAATCAAATCATGAATCATGAATTGAATCATGAATCAAGAATCATGAATAGAATCATGAATCATGAATCATGAATTGAATCATGAATCATGAATCATGAATCATGAATTGAATCATGAATTGAATCATGAATCATGAATCATGAATCATAAATTGAATCATGAATCATAAATTGAATCATGAATCATAAATCATGAATTGAATCATGAATTGAATCATAAATCATGAATCATGAATTGAATCATGAACCATGAATCATGAATCATGATTTGAATCATGAATCATGAATCATGAATCATGAATTGAATCATGAATCATGAATTGAATCATAAATCATTAATCATGAATCATTAATTGAATCATGAATCTTGAATCATGAATCATGAATTGAATCATGAATTATGAATCATGAATTGAATCATGAATCATGAATCATGAATTGAATCATGAATCATGAATCATTAATCATGAATCATGAATTATGAATCATGAATTGAATCATGAATCATGAATCATGAATTGAATGATGAATCATGAATCATTAATCATGAATCATGAATTGAATGATGAATTGAATCATGAATCATGAATCATGAATTGAATCATGAATCTAGAATTGAATCATGACTCATGAATCATAAATCGAATCATAAATCATGAATCATGAATTGAATCATGAATTGAATCATAAATCATGAATTATGAATCGTGATTTATGAATCATGAATGAATCATGAATCATGAATCATGAATTGATTCATGAATTGAATCATGAATCATGAATCTTAAATTGAATCATGAATTGAATCATGAATCATGAATCATGAATCATAAATTGAATCATGAATCATGAATTGAATCATGAATTGAATCATGAATCATGAATTGAATCATGAATCATGAATCATGAATCATGAATTGAATCATGAATCATGAATCATAAATCATGAATTGAATCATGAATCATGATTTGAATCATGAATCATGAATCATGAATCATGAATTGAATCATGAATCATGAATCATGAATCATGAATTGAATCATAGATCATGAATCATGAATCGAATCATGAATCATGAATCATGAATCATAAATCATGAATCATAAATCATGAATCATGAATTATGAATCATGAATTGATTAATGAATCATGAATTATGAATCATGAATTGAATCATGAATCAAGAATCATGAATCGATTCATGAATGAAGAATCATTAATCAAATCATGAATCATGAATTGAATCATGTATCAAGAATCATGAATCAAATCATGAATCAAGAATCATGAATCAAATCATGAATCATGTATTGAATCATGAATCATGAATCATGAATCATGAATCATGAATCATAAATTGAATCATGAATCATAAATCATGAATTGAATCATGAATCATGAATCGAATCATGATTCATGAATCATGAATTGAATCATGAATCATGAAATGAATCATGACTAATGAATCATGAATCGAATCATAATTCATGAATCATGAATCGAATCATGAATTGAATCATGAATCGAATCATGAATTGAATCATGAATCATGAATTAAATCATGAATCATGAATTGAATCATGAATTGAATCATGAATCATGAATTATGAATCATGATTTAGGAATCATGAATTGAATCATGAATCATGAATCATGAATTGAATCATGAATCATGAATCATGAATCATAAATTGAATCATGAATCATGAATTGAATCATGAATTGAATCATGAATCATGAATCATGAATTGAATCATGAATCATGAATCATGAATTGAATCATGAATCATGAATCATGAATTGAATCATGAATCATGAATCATGAATTGAATCATGAATCATTAATCATGAATCATGAATTGAATCATGAATCATGAATCATGAATTGAATCATGAATCATGAATCGAATCATGAATCATGAATCATGAATCATAAATCATGAATCATGAATTATGAATCTAATTATGAATCATGAATTATGAATCATGAATTGATTCATGAATCATGAATTATGAATCATGAATTGAATTATGAATCAAGAATCATGAATCATGAATTGAATCATGAATCAAGAATCATGAATCGATTAATGAATCAAGAATCATGAATCAAATCATGAATCTTGAATTGAATCATGAATCAAGAATCATGAATCGAATCATGAATCAAGAATCAGGAATCAAATCATGAATCATGAATTGAATCATGAATCATGAATTATGAATCATGAATTGAATCATGAATCATGAATCCTGAATCATGAATCATGAATTGAATCATGAATTGAATCATGAATCATGAATCATGAATCATAAATTGAATCATGAATCATAAATCATGAATTGAATCATAAATCATGAATCGAATCATGAATCATGAATTGAATCATGAATCATGAATCATGAATTGAATCATGAATCATAAATCATGAATCATAATTTGAATCATGAATCATGAATCATGAATCGAATCATGAATCAAGAATTATGAATCGAATCATGAATCATGAATCGAATCATGAATCATGAATCATGAATCATGAATTGAATCATGAATCATGAATTGAATCATGAATCATGAATCATGAATTGAATCATGAATCATGGATCATGAATCATGAATTAAATCATGAATCATGAATTATGAATCATGAATTGAATCATGAATCATGAATCATTAATCGAATCATGAATCATGAATCATGAATCATGAATTGAATCAAGAATCATGAATCATGAATTGAATCATGAATCATGAATCTTGAATTATGAATCATGAATTGAATCATGAATCATGAATTATAAATCATGAATTGAATCATGAATCATGAATCATGAATTGAATCATAAATTATGAATCATGAATCATGAATCATGAATTGAATCATGAATTGAATCATGAATTGAATCATGAATCATGAATCATAAATTGAATCATTAATCTAGACTTGAATCATGACTCATGAATCATGAATCGAATCATGAATCATGAATCGAATCATGAATCATGAATTGATTCCTGAATCATGAATCATGAATCATGAATCATAAATTGAATCATTAATCTAGACTTGAATCATGACTCATGAATCATGAATCGAATCATGAATCATGAATCAAATCATGAATCATGAATTGATTCCTGAATCATGAATCATGAATTGAATCATGAATTGCATCATGAATCATGAATTGAATCATGAATCATGAATTGAATCATGAATTATGAATCATGAATTATGAATCATGAATTCAATCATGAATCACGAATCATGAATCATGAATTGAATCATGAATCATGAATCTTGAATCATGAATCATGAATCGATTCATGAATGAAGAATCATTTATCAAATAATGAATCATGAATTGAATCATGTATCAAGAATCATGAATCAAATCATGAATCAAGAATCATGAATCAAATCATGAATCATGTATTGACTCATGAATCATGAATCATGAATCATGAATCATAAATTGAATCATGAATCATAAATCATGAATTGAATCATGAATCATGAATCGAATCATGATTCATGAATCATGAATTGAATCATGAATCATGAAATGAATCATGACTAATGAATCATAAATCGAATCATAATTCATGAATCATGAATCGAATCATGAATTGAATCATGAATCGAATCATGAATTGAATCATGAATCATGAATTAAATCATGAATCATGAATTGAATCATGAATTGAATCATAAATCATGAATTATGAATCATGATTTAGGAATCATGAATTGAATCATGAATCATGAATCATGAATTGAATCATGAATCATGAATCATAAATTGAATCATGAATCATGAATCATGAATTGAATCATGAATTGAATCATGAATCATGAATCATGAATTGAATCATGAATCATGAATCATGAATTGAATCATGAATCATGAATCATGAATTGAATCATGAATCATGAATCATGAATTGAATCATGAATCATTAATCATGAATTATGAATTGAATCATGAATCATGAATCATGAATTGAATCATGAATCATGAATCGAATCGTGAATCATGAATCATGAATCATGAATCATGAATTATGAATCTAATTATGAATCATGAATTATGAATCATGAATTGATTCATGAATCATGAATTATGAATCATGAATTGAATTATGAATCAAGAATCATGAATCATGAATTGAATCATGAATCAAGAATCATGAATCGAATCATGAATCAAGAATCATGAATCAAATCATGAATCTTGAATTGAATCATGAATCAAGAATCATGAATCGAATCATGAATCAAGAATCAGGAATCAAATCATGAATCATGAATTGAATCATGAATCATGAATTATGAATCATGAATTGAATCATGAATCATGAATCCTGAATCATGAATCATGAATTGAATCATGAATTGAATCATGAATCATGAATCATGAATCATAAATTGAATCATGAATCATAAATCATGAATTGAATCATAAATCATGAATCGAATCATGATTCATGAATCATGAATTGAATCATGAATCATGAATTGAATCATGAATCATGAATCATGAATCGAATCATGAATCATGAATCATGAATCATGAATTGAATCTTGAATCATGAATCATGAATCGAATCATGAATCATGAATTGAATCATGAATCATGAATCATGAATTGAATCATGAATCATAAATCATGAATCATAATTTGAATCATGAATCATGAATCATGAATCGAATCATGAATCAAGAATTATGAATCGAATCATGAATCATGAATCGAATCATGAATCATGAATCATGAATCATGAATTGAATCATGAATCATGAATTGAATCATGAATCATGAATCATGAATTGAATCATGAATCATGGATCATGAATCATGAATTAAATCATGAATCATGAATTATGAATCATGAATTGAATCATGAATCATGAATCATTAATCGAATCATGAATCATGAATCATGAATCATGAATTGAATCAAGAATCATGAATCATGATTTGAATCATGAATCATGAATCTTGAATTATGAATCATGAATTGAATCATGAATCATGAATTATAAATCATGAATTGAATCATGAATCATGAATCATGAATTGAATCATAAATTATGAATCATGAATCATGAATCATGAATTGAATCATGAATTGAATCATGAATCATGAATCATAAATTGAATCATTAATCTAGACTTGAATCATGACTCATGAATCATGAATCGAATCATGAATCATGAATCATGAATTGAATCATGAATTGAATCATGAATCATGAATTGATTCCTGAATCATGAATCATGAATCATGAATCATAAATTGAATCATTAATCTAGACTTGAATCATGACTCATGAATCATGAATCGAATCATGAATCATGAATCATGAATTGAATCATGAATCGAATCATGAATCATGAATTGATTCCTGAATCATGAATCATGAATTGAATCATGAATTGAATCATGAATCATGAATTGAATCATGAATTATGAATCATGAATTATGAATCATGAATTCAATCATGAATCACGAATCATGAATCATGAATTGAATCATGAATCATGAATCTTGAATCATGAATCATGAATTGAATCATGAATTATGAATCATGAATTGAATCATGAATCATGAATCATGAATTGAATCATGAATCATGAATCATTAATCATGAATCATGAATTGAATGATGAATTGAATCATGAATCATGAATCATGAATTGAATCATGAATCTAGAATTGAATCATGACTCATGAATCATAAATCGAATCATAAATCATGAATCATGAATTGAATCATGAATTGAATCATGAATCATGAATCATAAATTGAATCATGAATTGAATCATGAATTAGGAATCATGAATCATAAATTGAATCATGAATCATGAATTGAATCATGAATTGAATCATGAATCATGAATCATGAATTGAATCATGAATCATGAATCATGAATCATGAATTGAATCATGAATCATGAATCATGAATCATGAATCATGAATTGAATCATGAATCATGAATCATGATTTGAATCATGAATCATGAATCATGAATCATGAACTGAATCATGAATCATGAATCATGAATTGAATCATAGATCATGAATCATGAATCGAATCATGAATCATGAATCATGAATCATAAATCATGAATCATAAATCATGAATCATGAATTATGAATCATGAATTGATTAATGAATCATGAATTATGAATCATGAATTGAATCATGAATAAAGAATCATGAATCATGAATTGAATCATGAATCAAGAATCATGAATCGATTCATGAATGAAGAATCATGAATCAAATCATGAATCATGAATTGAATCATGAATCAAGAATCATGAATCGAATCATGAATCAAGAATCATAATTCAAATCATGAATCATGTATTGAATCATGAATCATGAATTATGAATCATGAATTGAATCATGAATCATGAATCATGAATCATGAATTGAATCATGAATCATGAATCATGAATCATAAATTGAATCATGAATCATAAATCATGAATTGAATCATGAATCATGAATCGAATCATGATTCATGAATCATGAATTGAATCATGAATCATGAAATGAATCATGACTAATGAATCATGAATCGAATCATAATTCATGAATCATGAATCGAATTATGAATTGAATCATGAATCGAATCATGAATTGAATCATGAATCATGAATTAAATCATGAATCATGAATTGAATCATGAATTGAATCATAAATCATGAATTATGAATCATGATTTAGGAAATATTGAATTGAATCATGAATCATGAATCATAAATTGAAACATGAATCATGAATCATGAATTGAATCATGAATTTAATCATGAATCATGAATCATGAATTGAATCATGAATCATGAATTGAATCATGAATCATGAATCATGAATTGAATCATGAATCATTAATCATGAATCATGAATTGAATCATGAATCATGAATTGAATCATGAATCATGAATCGAATCATGAATCATGAATCATGAATCATAAATCATGAATCATGAATTATGAATCTAATCATGAATCATGAATTATGAATCATGAATTGAATTATGAATCAAGAATCATGAATCATGAATTGAATCATGAATCAAGATTCATGAATCGAATAATGAATCAAGAATCATTATACAAATCATGAATCATGAATTGAATCATGAATCAAGAATCATGAATCGAATCATGAATCAAGAATCAGGAATCAAATCATGAATCATGAATTGAATCATGAATCATGAATTATGAATCATGAATTGAATCATGAATCATGAATCCTGAATCATGAATCATGAATTGAATCATGAATTGAATCATGAATCATGAATCATGAATCATAAATTGAATCATGAATCATAAATCATGAATTGAATCATGAATCATGAATCGAATCATGATTCATGAATCATGAATTGAATCATGAATCATGAATTGAATCATGAATCATGAATCATGAATCGAATCATGAATCATGAATCATGAATCATGAATTGAATCATGAATCATGAATTGAATCATGAATCATGAATTGAATCATGAATCATGAATCATGAATTGAATCATGAATCATAAATCATGAATCATAATTTGAATCATGAATCATGAATCATGAATCGAATCATGAATCAAGAATTATGAATCGAATCATGAATCATGAATCATGAATCATGAATTGAATCATGAATCATGAATTGAATCATGAATCATGGATCATGAATCATGAATTAAATCATGAATCATGAATTAAATCATGAATCATGAATTATGAATCATGAATTAAATCATGAATCATGAATCATTAATCGAATCATGAATCATGAATCATGAATCATGAATTGAATCAAGAATCATGAATCTTGAATTGAATCATGAATCATGAATCATGAATCATGAATCATGAATTGAATCAAGAATCATGAATCTTGAATTAAATCATGAATCATGAATCTTGAATTATGAATCATGAATTGAATCATGAATCATGAATTATAAATCATGAATTGAATCATAAATTATGAATCATGAATCATGAATCATGAATTGAATCATGAATTGAATCATGAATCATGAATCATAAATTGAATCATTAATCTAGACTTGAATCATGACTCATGAATCATAAATCGAATCATGAATCATGAATCATGAATTGAATCATGAATCGAATCATGAATCATGAATTGATTCCTGAATCATGAATCATGAATTGAATCATGAATTGAATCATGAATCATGAATTGAATCATGAATCATGAATTGAATCATGAATTATGAATCATAAATCATGAATCATGAATCTAATCATGAATCATGAATCATGAATTGATTCATGAATCATGAATTATGAATCATGAATTGAATCATGAATCAAGAATCATGAATTATTAATTGAATCATGAATCAAGAATCATGAATCGAATCATGAATCAAGAATCATGAATCAAATCATGAATCATGAATTGAATCATGAATCAAGAATCATGAATAGAATCATGAATCATGAATCATGAATTGAATCATGAATCATGAATCATGAATCATGAATTGAATCATGAATCATAAATTGAATCATGAATTGAATCATGAATTATGAATCATGAATCATAAATTGAATCATGAATCATGAATCATGAATTGAATCATGAATTGAATCATGAATCATGAATCATGAATTGAATCATGAATTGAATCATGAATCATGAATCATGAATTGAATCATGAACCATGAATCATGAATCATGATTTGAATCATGAATCATGAATCATGAATCATGAATTGAATCACGAATCATGAATTGAATCATGAATCATTAATCATGAATCATTAATTGAATCATGAATCATGAATCATGAATCATGAATTGAATAATGAATCATGAATCATGAATCATGAATTAAATCATAGATCATGAATCATGAATCGAATCATGAATCATAAATCATGAATCATAAATCATGAATCATGAATCATGAATCTAATCATGAATCATGAATTATAAATCATGAATTGATTCATGAATCATGAATTATGAATCATGAATTGAATCCTGAATCAAGAATCATGAATCATGAATTGAATCATGAATCAAGAATCATGAATCGAATCATGAATCAAGAATTGAATCATGAATCTAGAATTGAATCATGAATTGAATCATGAATCATGAATTGAATCATGAATCTAGAATTGAATCATGACTCATGAATCATGAATCGAATCATGAATCATGAATCATGAATCGAATCATGAATTGAATCATGAATCGAATCATGAATTGAATCATGAATCATGAATTAAATCATGAATCATGAATCATGAATCATGAATCATGAATCATGAATTGAATCATGAATCATGAATTATGAATCATGAAATATGAATCATGAATTGTATCATGAATTATGAATCATGAATTGAATAATGAATTGAATCATGAATCATGAATCATAAATTGAATCATGAATCGAATCATGAATCAAGAATCATGAATCAAATCATGAATAATGAATTGAATCATGAATCAAGAATCATGAATCGACTCATGAATCAAGAATCATGAATCAAATCATGAATCATGAATTGAATCATGAATCATGAATCATGGATCATGAATTGAATCATGAATCATGAATCATGAATTGAATCATGAATCTAGAATTGAATCGTGACTCATGAATCAAATCATGAATCATGAATCATGAATCGAATCATAAATTGAATCATGAATCGAATCATGATTCATGAATCATGAATTGAATCGTGAATTGAATCATAAATCATGAATTATGAATCATGATTTATGAATCATGAATTGAATCATGAATCATGAATCATGAATCATAAATTGAATCATGAATCATAAATCATGAATTGAATCATGAATCATGAATCGAATCATGATTCATGAATCATGAATTGAATCATGAATCATGAATTGAATCATGAATCATGAATCATGAATCTAATCATGAATCATGAAATCATGAATCATGAATTGAATCATGAATCATGAATTGAATCATGAATCATGAATCATGAATCATGAATTGAATCATGAATCATAAATCATGAATCATGAATTGAATCATGAATCATGAATCATGAGTCGAATCATGAATCAAGAATTATTAATCGAATCATGAATCATAAATTGAATCATGAATCATGAATCATGAATTGAATCATGAATTGAATCATGAATCATGAATCATGAATTGAATTATGAATTATGGATCATGAATCATGAATTGAATCATGAATCATGAATTATGAATCATGAATTGAATCATAAATCATTAATCGAATCATGAATCATGAATTATGAATAATGAATTGAATCATGAATCATGAATCATGAATCATGAATTGAATCATGAATTGAATCATAAATCATGAATTATGAATCATGATTTATGAATCATAAATTGAATCATGAATCGAATCATTAATCGAATCATTAATCGAATCATGAATTGAATCATGAATAGAATCATGAATTGAATCATGAATCATGAATTAAATCATAAATCATGAATCATGAATCATGAATCATGAATTGAATCATGAATCATGAATTATGAATCATGAAATATGAATCATGAATTGAATCATGAATCATGAATCATGAATTGAATCATGAATTGAATCATAAATCATGAATTATGAATCATGATTTATGAATCATGAATTGAATCATTAATTGAATCATGAAATATGAATCATAAATTGAATCATGAATCATGAATCATGAATTGAATCATGAATCATGAATCATGAATCATGAATTGAATCATGAATCATGAATCATGAATCATGAATCATGAATTGAATCATGAATCATGAATTGAATCATGAATCATGAATCATGAATTGAATCATGAATCATGGATCATGAATCATGAATTAAATCATGAATCATGAATTATGAATCATGAATTGAATCATGAATCATGAATCATTAATCGAATCATGAATCATGAATCATGAATCATGAATTGAATCAAGAATCATGAATATTGAATTGAATCATGAATCATGAATCTTGAATTATGAATCATGAATTGAATCATGAATCATGAATTATAACTCATGAATTGAATCATGAATCATGAATCATGAATTGAATCATAAATTATGAATCATGAATCATGAATCATGAATTGAATCATGAATTGAATCATGAATCATGAATCATAAATTGAATCATTAATCTAGACTTGAATCATGACTCATGAATCATGAATCGAATCATGAATCATGAATCATGAATTGAATCATGAATCGAATCATGAATCATGAATTGATTCCTGAATCATTAATCATGAATTGAATCATGAATTGAATCATGAATCATGAATTGAATCATGAATCATGAATTGAATCATGAATTATGAATCATAAATCATGAATCATGAATCTAATCATGAATCATGAATCATGAATTGATTCATGAATCATGAATTATGAATCATGAATCAAGAATCATGAATTATGAATTAAATCATGAATCAAGAATTATGAATCAAATCATGAATCATGAATTGAATCATGAATCAAGAATCATGAATAGAATCATGAATCATGAATCATGAATTGAATCATGAATCATGAATCAAGAATCATGAATAGAATCATGAATCATGAATCATGAATTGATTCATGAATCATGAATTATGAATCATGAATCAAGAATCATGAATTATGAATTAAATCATGAATCAAGAATTATGAATCAAATCATGAATCATGAATTGAATCATGAATCAAGAATCATGAATAGAATCATGAATCATGAATCATGAATTGAATCATGAATCATGATCATGAATCATGAATTGAATCATGAATCATAAATTGAATCATGAATCATAAATTGAATCATGAATCCATAAATCATGAATTGAATCATGAATTGAATCATAAATCATGAATCATGAATTGAATCATGAACCATGAATCATGAATCATGATTTGAATCATGAATCATGAATCATGAATCATGAATCATGAATTGAATCATGAATCATGAATTGAATCATAAATCATTAATCATGAATCATTAATTGAATCATGAATCATGAATCATGAATTGAATCATGAATCATGAATCATGAATCATGAATTAAATCATAGATCATGAATCATGAATCTAATCATGAATCATGAATTATAAATCATGAATTGATTCATGAATCATGAATTATGAATCATGAATTGAATCCTGAATCAAGAATCATGAATCATGAATTGAATCATGAATCAAGAATCATGAATCGAATCATGAATCAAGAATCATGAATCAAATCATGAATCATGAATTGAATCATGAATCAAGAATCATGAATCGAATCATGATTCAAGAATCATGAATCGAATCATGAATCAAGAATCATGAATCAAATTATGAATCATGAATTGATCATGAATCATGAATTATGAATCATGAATTGATTCATGAATCATTAATTCATGAATCATGAATCATGAATCATGGAATCATGAATTGAATCATGAATTGACTCATGAATCATGAATCATGAATCATAAATTGAATCATTAATCATGAATCGAATCATGAATCATAAATCATGAATTAAATCATGAATCATGAATTGAATCATGAATCATTAATCATGAATTGAATCATGAATTGAATCATGAATCATGAATTGAATCATGAATCATGAATTGAATCATGAATTATAAATCATGAATCATGAATCATGAATTGAATCATGAATTGAATCATGAATCATAAATCATGAATTGAATCATGAATCATGAATTGAATCATGAATTATAAATCATGAATTATAAATCATGAATCATGAATCATGAATTGAATCATGAATCATGAATCATGAATCATGAATTGAATCATGAATCTAGAATTGAATCATGACTCATGAATCATGAATCGAATCATGAATCATGAATCGAATCATGAATTGAATCATGAATCGAATCATGAATTGAATCATGAATCATGAATTAAATCATGAATCATGATCATGAATCATGAATCATGAATCATGAATTGAATCATGAATCATGAATTATGAATCATGAAATATGAATCATGAATTGAATCATGAATTATGAATCATGAATTGAATAATGAATTGAATCATGAATCATGAATCATAAATAGAATCATGAATTGAATCATGAATCATGAATCATGGATCATGAATTAAATCATGAATCATGAATCATGAATTGAATCATGAATCTAGATTGAATCATGACTCTGAATCGAATCATGAATCATGAATCATGAATCGAATCATAAATTGAATCATGAATCGAATCATGAATTGAATCATGAATCATGAATCGAATCATGATTCATGAATCATGAATTGAATCATGAATTGAATCATAAATCATGAATTATGAATCATGATTTATGAATCATGAATTGAATCATGAATCATGAATCATGAATCATAAATTGAATCATGAATCATAAATCATGAATTGAATCATGAATCATGAATCGAATCATGATCATGAATCATGAATTGATCATGAATCATGAATTGAATCATGAATCATGAATCATGAATCTAATCATGAATCATGAATCATGAATCATGAATTGAATCATGAATCATGAATTGAATCTTGAATCATGAATCATGAATCATGATTGAATCATGAATCATAATCATGAATCATGAATCATGAGTCGAATCATGAATCAAGAATTATTAATCGAATCATGAATCATAAATTGAATCATGAATCATGAATCATGAATTGAATCATGAATTGAATCATGAATCATGAATCATGAATTGAATTATGAATTATGGATCATGAATCATGAATTGAATCATGAATCATGAATTATGAATCATGAATTGAATCATAAATCATTAATCGAATCATGAATCATGAATTATGAATAATGAATTGAATCATGAATCATGAATCATGAATCATGAATTGAATCATGAATTGAATCATAAATCATGAATTATGAATCATGATTTATGAATCATGAATTGAATCATGAATTGAATCATGAATCATGAATCGAATCATTAATCGAATCATTAATCGAATCATGAATTGAATCATGAATCGAATCATGAATTAATCATGAATCATGAATTAAATCATGAATCATGAATCATGAATTGAATCATGGAATCATGAATTATGAATCATGAATTATGAATCATGAATTGAATCATGAATCATGAATCATGAATTGAATCATGAATTGAATCATAAATCATGAATTATGAATCATGATTTATGAATCATGAATTGAATCATGAATTGAATCATGAAATATGAATCATGAATTGAATCATGAATCCTGAATCATGAATTGAATCATGAATCATGAATCATGAATTGAATTATGAATCATGAATCATGAATTGAATCATGAAACAAGAATCATGAATCATGAATTGAATCATGAATCAAGAATCAGGAATCGAATCATGAATCAAGAATCATGAATCAAATCATGAATCATGAATTGAATCATGAATCAAGAATCATAAATAAATCATGAATCATGAATCATGAATCATGAATTGAATCATGAATCATGAACTGAATCATGAATCATGAATCATGAATTGAATCATGAATCATAAATCATGAATCATATATTGAATCATGAATTGAATCATGAATCATGAACTGAATCATGAATCATGAATCATGAATTGAATCATGAATCATAAATCATGAATCATGAATCATGAATTGAATCATGAATCATGAATCATGAATCATTAATTGAATCATGAATCATGAATCATGAATCTAATCATGAATCATGAATTATAAATCATGAATTGATTCATGAATCATGAATCATGAATCATGAATTGAATCATGAATTAAATCATGAATCATGAATTGAATCATGAATCATGAATCATGAATTATAAATCATGAATCATGAATAATGAATTGAATCATGAATTGAATCATGAATCATGAATTGAATCATGAATCATGAATCATGAATCATGAATCATGAATTGAATCATGAATTGAATCATGAATCATGAATCATGAATCATAAATTGAATCATTAATCATGAATCAAATCATGAATCATAAATCATGAATTGAATCATGAATCATGAATTGAATCATGAATCATGAATCATAAATCGAATCATGAATCATGAATCATGAATCATGAATTGAATCATGAATCATGAATTATAAATCATGAATTGAATCATGAATTGATCATGAATCATGAATCATGAATTGAATCATGAATTATGAATCATGAATCATGAATCATGAATTGAATCATGAATCATGAATCATGAATTGAATCATGAATCATGAATTAAATCATGAATCATGAATCATGAATTGAATCATGAATCATGAATTATGAATCCTGAATTATGAATCATGAATTGAATCATGAATCATGAATCATGAATCATGAATTGAATCATGAATTGAATCATAAATCATGAATTATGAATCATGATTTATGAATCATGAATTGAATCATGAATCATGAATCATGAATCATAAATTGAATCATGAATCATGAATTGAATCATGAATTGAATCATGAATCATGAATCATGAATTGAATCATGAATCATGAATCATGAATTGAATCATGAATCATGAATCATGAATTGAATTATGAATCATGATCATGAATTGAATCATGAATCATGAAGCATGAATCATGAATTGAATCATGAATCAAGAATCATGATTCATGAATTGAATCATGAATCATGAATCAAGAATCATGAATTGAATCATAGATCATGAATTATGAATCAATGATTTATGAATCATGAATTGAATCATGAATCATGAATCATAAATTGAATCATGAATCATGAATTGAATCTTGAATTGAATCATGAATCATGAATCATGAATTGAATCATGAATCATGAATCATAAATTGAATCATGAATCATAAATCATGAATTGAATCATGAATCATGAATCGAATCATGATTCATGAATCATGAATTGAATCATGAATCATGAATTGAATCATGAATCATGAATCATGAATCTAATCATGAATCATGAAATCATGAATCATGAATTGAATCATGAATCATGAATTGAATCATGAATCATGAATCATGAATCATGAATTGAATCATGAATTGAATCATGAATCATAAATCATGAATCATGTATTGAATCATGAAGCATGAATCATGAGTCGAATCATGAATCAAGAATTATTAATCGAATCATGAATCATAATTGAATCATGAATCATGAATCATGAATTGAATCATGAATTGAATCATGAATCATGAATCTTGAATTGAAATTATGAATTATGGATCATGAATCATGAATTGAATCATGATCATGAATTATGAATCATGAATTGAATCATAAATCATTAATCGAATCATGAATCATGAATTATGAATAATGAATTGAATCATGAATCATGAATCATGAATTGGAATCATGAATTGAATCATAAATCATGAATTATGAATCATGATTTATGAATCATGAATTGAATCATGAATCGAATCATTAATCGAATCATTAATCGAATCATGAATTAAATCATGAAATAGAATCATGAATTGAATCATGAATCATGAATTAAATCATGAATCATGAATCATGAATCATGAATTGAATCATGAATCATGAATTATGAATCATGAATTATGAATCATGAATTGAATCATGAATCATGAATTATAACTCATGAATTGAATACATGAATCATGAATCATGAATTGAATCATAAATTATGAATCATGAATCATGAATCATGATTGAATCATGAATTGAATCATGAATCATGAATCATAAATTGAATCATTAATCTAGACTTGAATCATGACTCATGAATCATGATCGAATCATGATCATGAATCATGAATTGAATCATGAATCGAATCATGAATCATGAATTGATTCCTGAATCATTAATCATGAATTGAATCATGAATTGAATCATGAATCATGAATTGAATCATGAATCATGAATTGAATCATGAATTATGAATCATAAATCATGAATCATGAATCTAATCATGAATCATGAATTGATTCATGAATCATGAATTATGAATCATGAATCAAGAATCATGAATTATGAATTAAATCATGAATCAAGAATTATGAATCAAATCATGAATCATGAATTGAATCATGAATCAAGAATCATGAATAGAATCATGAATCATGAATCATGAATTGAATCATGAATCATGAATCAAGAATCATGAATAGAATCATGAATCATGAATCATGAATTGATTCATGAATCATGAATTATGAATCATGAATCAAGAATCATGAATTATGAATTAAATCATGAATCAAGAATTATGAATCAAATCATGAATCATGAATTGAATCATGAATCAAGAATCATGAATAGAATCATGAATCATGAATCATGAATTGAATCATGAATCATGAATCATGAATCATGAATTGAATCATGAATCATAAATTGAATCATGAATCATAAATTGAATCATGAATCATAAATCATGAATTGAATCATGAATTGAATCATAAATCATGAATCATGAATTGAATCATGAACCATGAATCATGAATCATGATTTGAATCATGAATCATGAATCATGAATCATGAATCATGAATTGAATCATGAATCATGAATTGAATCATAAATCATTAATCATGAATCATTAATTGAATCATGAATCATGAATCATGAATTGAATCATGAATCATGAATCATGAATCATGAATTAAATCATAGATCATGAATCATGAATCTAATCATGAATCATGAATTATAAATCATGAATTGATTCATGAATCATGAATTATGAATCATGAATTGAATCCTGAATCAAGAATCATGAATCATGAATTGAATCATGAATCAAGAATCATGAATCGAATCATGAATCAAGAATCATGAATCAAATCATGAATCATGAATTGAATCATGAATCAAGAATCATGAATCGAATCATGAATCAAGAATCATGAATCAAATTATGAATCATGAATTGAATCATGAATCATGAATTATGAATCATGAATTGATTCATGAATCATAATTCATGAATCATGAATCATGAATCATGAATCATGAATTGAATCATGAATTGACTCATGAATCATGAATCATGAATCATAAATTGAATCATTAATCATGAATCGAATCATGAATCATAAATCATGAATTAAATCATGAATCATGAATTGAATCATGAATCATTAATCATGAATTGAATCATGAATTGAATCATGAATCATGAATTGAATCATGAATCATGAATTGAATCATGAATTATAAATCATGAATCATGAATCATGAATTGAATCATGAATTGAATCATGAATCATAAATCATGAATTGAATCATGAATCATGAATTGAATCATGAATTATAAATCATGAATTATAAATCATGAATCATGAATCATGAATTGAATCATGAATCATGAATCATGAATCATGAATTGAATCATGAATCTAGAATTGAATCATGACTCATGAATCATGAATCGAATCATGAATCATGAATCGAATCATGAATTGAATCATGAATCGAATCATGAATTGAATCATGAATCATGAATTAAATCATGAATCATGAATCATGAATCATGAATCATGAATCATGAATTGAATCATGAATCATGAATTATGAATCATGAAATATGAATCATGAATTGAATCATGAATTATGAATCATGAATTGAATAATGAATTGAATCATGAATCATGAATCATAAATTGAATCATGAATTGAATCATGAATCATGAATCATGGATCATGAATTAAATCATGAATCATGAATCATGAATTGAATCATGAATCTAGAATTGAATCATGACTCATGAATCGAATCATGAATCATGAATCATGAATCGAATCATAAATTGAATCATGAATCGAATCATGAATTGAATCATGAATCATGAATCGAATCATGATTCATGAATCATGAATTGAATCATGAATTGAATCATAAATCATGAATTATGAATCATGATTTATGAATCATGAATTGAATCATGAATCATGAATCATGAATCATAAATTGAATCATGAATCATAAATCATGAATTGAATCATGAATCATGAATCGAATCATGATTCATGAATCATGAATTGAATCATGAATCATGAATTGAATCATGAATCATGAATCATGAATCTAATCATGAATCATGAATCATGAATCATGAATTGAATCATGAATCATGAATTGAATCATGAATCATGAATCATGAATCATGAATTGAATCATGAATCATAAATCATGAATCATGAATCATGAGTCGAATCATGAATCAAGAATTATTAATCGAATCATGAATCATAAATTGAATCATGAATCATGAATCATGAATTGAATCATGAATTGAATCATGAATCATGAATCATGAATTGAATTATGAATTATGGATCATGAATCATGAATTGAATCATGAATCATGAATTATGAATCATGAATTGAATCATAAATCATTAATCGAATCATGAATCATGAATTATGAATAATGAATTGAATCATGAATCATGAATCATGAATCATGAATTGAATCATGAATTGAATCATAAATCATGAATTATGAATCATGATTTATGAATCATGAATTGAATCATGAATTGAATCATGAATCATGAATCGAATCATTAATCGAATCATGAATTGAATCATGAATCGAATCATGAATTTAATCATGAATCATGAATTAAATCATGAATCATGAATCATGAATTGAATCATGAATCATGAATTATGAATCATGAATTATGAATCATGAATTGAATCATGAATCATGAATCATGAATTGAATCATGAATTGAATCATAAATCATGAATTATGAATCATGATTTATGAATCATGAATTGAATCATGAATTGAATCATGAAATATGAATCATGAATTGAATCATGAATCCTGAATCATGAATTGAATCATGAATCATGAATCATGAATTGAATTATGAATCATGAATCATGAATTGAATCATGAAACAAGAATCATGAATCATGAATTGAATCATGAATCAAGAATCAGGAATCGAATCATGAATCAAGAATCATGAATCAAATCATGAATCATGAATTGAATCATGAATCAAGAATCATAAATAGAATCATGAATCATGAATCATGAATCATGAATTGAATCATGAATCATGAACTGAATCATGAATCATGAATCATGAATTGAATCATGAATCATAAATCATGAATCATATATTGAATCATGAATTGAATCATGAATCATGAACTGAATCATGAATCATGAATCATGAATTGAATCATGAATCATAAATCATGAATCATGAATCATGAATTGAATCATGAATCATGAATCATGAATCATTAATTGAATCATGAATCATGAATCATGAATCTAATCATGAATCATGAATTATAAATCATGAATTGATTCATGAATCATGAATCATGAATCATGAATTGAATCATGAATTAAATCATGAATCATGAATTGAATCATGAATCATGAATCATGAATTATAAATCATGAATCATGAATAATGAATTGAATCATGAATTGAATCATGAATCATGAATTGAATCATGAATCATGAATCATGAATCATGAATCATGAATTGAATCATGAATTGAATCATGAATCATGAATCATGAATCATAAATTGAATCATTAATCATGAATCGAATCATGAATCATAAATCATGAATTGAATCATGAATCATGAATTGAATCATGAATCATGAATCATAAATCGAATCATGAATCATGAATCATGAATCATGAATTGAATCATGAATCATGAATTATAAATCATGAATTGAATCATGAATTGAATCATGAATCATGAATCATGAATTGAATCATGAATTATGAATCATGAATCATGAATCATGAATTGAATCATGAATCATGAATCATGAATTGAATCATGAATCATGAATTAAATCATGAATCATGAATCATGAATTGAATCATGAATCATGAATTATGAATCCTGAATTATGAATCATGAATTGAATCATGAATCATGAATCATGAATCATGAATTGAATCATGAATTGAATCATAAATCATGAATTATGAATCATGATTTATGAATCATGAATTGAATCATGAATCATGAATCATGAATCATAAATTGAATCATGAATCATGAATTGAATCATGAATTGAATCATGAATCATGAATCATGAATTGAATCATGAATCATGAATCATGAATTGAATCATGAATCATGAATCATGAATTGAATTATGAATCATGAATCATGAATTGAATCATGAATCATGAAGCATGAATCATGAATTGAATCATGAATCAAGAATCATGATTCATGAATTGAATCATGAATCATGAATCAAGAATCATGAATTGAATCATAGATCATGAATTATGAATCATGATTTATGAATCATGAATTGAATCATGAATCATGAATCATAAATTGAATCATGAATCATGAATTGAATCTTGAATTGAATCATGAATCATGAATCATGAATTGAATCATGAATCATGAATCATAAATTGAATCATGAATCATAAATCATGAATTGAATCATGAATCATGAATCGAATCATGATTCATGAATCATGAATTGAATCATGAATCATGAATTGAATCATGAATCATGAATCATGAATCTAATCATGAATCATGAAATCATGAATCATGAATTGAATCATGAATCATGAATTGAATCATGAATCATGAATCATGAATCATGAATTGAATCATGAATTGAATCATGAATCATAAATCATGAATCATGAATTGAATCATGAAGCATGAATCATGAGTCGAATCATGAATCAAGAATTATTAATCGAATCATGAATCATAAATTGAATCATGAATCATGAATCATGAATTGAATCATGAATTGAATCATGAATCATGAATCATGAATTGAATTATGAATTATGGATCATGAATCATGAATTGAATCATGAATCATGAATTATGAATCATGAATTGAATCATAAATCATTAATCGAATCATGAATCATGAATTATGAATAATGAATTGAATCATGAATCATGAATCATGAATTGAATCATGAATTGAATCATAAATCATGAATTATGAATCATGATTTATGAATCATGAATTGAATCATGAATCGAATCATTAATCAAATCATTAATCGAATCATGAATTAAATCATGAATAGAATCATGAATTGAATCATGAATCATGAATTAAATCATGAATCATGAATCATGAATCATGAATTGAATCATGAATCATGAATTATGAATCATGAATTATGAATCATGAATTGAATCATGAATCATGAATCATGAATTGAATCATGAATTGAATCATAAATCATGAATTATGAATCATGATTTATGAATCATGAATTGAATCATTAATTGAATCATGAAATATGAATCATAAATTGAATCATGAATCATGAATTATGAATTGAATCATGAATCATGAATCATGAATCATGAATTGAATCATGAATCATGAATCATGAATCATGAATCATGAATTGAATCATGAATCATGAATTGAATCATGAATCATGAATCATGAATTGAATCATGAATCATGGATCATGAATCATGAATTAAATCATGAATCATGAATTATGAATCATGAATTGAATCATGAATCATGAATCATTAATCGAATCATGAATCATGAATCATGAATCATGAATTGAATCAAGAATCATGAATCTTGAATTGAATCATGAATCTTGAATTATGAATCATGAATTGAATCATGAATCATGAATTATAAATCATGAATTGAATCATGAATCATGAATCATGAATTGAATCATAAATTATGAATCATGAATCATGAATCATGAATTGAATCATGAATTGAATCATGAATCATGAATCATAAATTGAATCATTAATCTAGACTTGAATCATGACTCATGAATCATGAATCGAATCATGAATCATGAATCATGAATTGAATCATGAATCGAATCATGAATCATGAATTGATTCCTGAATCATGAATCATGAATTGAATCATGAATTGAATCATGAATCATGAATTGAATCATGAATCATGAATTGAATCATGAATTATGAATCATAAATCATGAATCATGAATCTAATCATGAATCATGAATTGATTCATGAATCATGATTTATGAATCATGAATCAAGAATCATGAATTATGAATTGAATCATGAATCAAGAATTATGAATCAAATCATGAATCATGAATTGAATCATGAATCAAGAATCATGAATAGAATCATGAATCATGAATTGAATCATGAATCATGAATCATGAATCATGAATTGAATCATGAATCATAAATTGAATCATGAATTGAATCATGAATCATGAATCATGAATCATAAATTGAATCATGAATCATAAATTGAATCATGAATCATAAATCATGAATTGAATCATGAATTGAATCATAAATCATGAATCATGAATTGAATCATGAACCATGAATCATGAATCATGATTTGAATCATGAATCATGAATCATGAATTGAATCATGAATCATGAATTGAATCATAAATCATTAATCATGAATCATTAATTGAATCATGAATCATGAATCATGAATCATGAATTGAATCATGAATCATGAATTAAATCATAGATCATGAATCATGAATCGAATCATGAATCATGAATCATGAATCATAAATAATGAATCATGAATCATGAATCTAATCATGAATCATGAATTATGAATCATGAATTGAATCCTGAATCAAGAATCATGAATCATGAATTGAATCATGAATCAAGAATCATGAATCGAATCATGAATCAAGAATCATGAATCAAATCATGAATCATGAATTGAATCATGAATCAAGAATCATGAATCGAATCATGAATCAAGAATCATGAATCAAATCATGAATCATGAATTGAATCATGAATCATGAATTATGAATCATGAATTGAGTCATGAATCATAATTCATGAATCATGAATCATGAATCATGAATCATGAATTGAATCATGAATTGACTCATGAATCATGAATCATAAATTGAATCATTAATCATGAATCGAATCATGAATCATAAATCATGAATTGAATCATGAATCATGAATTGAATCATGAATCATTAATCATGAATTGAATCATGAATTGAATCATGAATCATGAATTGAATCATGAATCATGAATTGAATCATGAATTATAAATCATGAATCATGAATCATGAATTGAATCATGAATTGAATCATGAATCATAAATCATGAATCATGAATTGAATCATGAATCATGAATCATGAGTCGAATCATGAATCAAGAATTATTAATCGAATCATGAATCATAAATTGAATCATGAATCATGAATCATGAATTGAATCATGAATTGAATCATGAATCATGAATCATGAATTGAATTATGAATTATGGATCATGAATCATGAATTGAATCATAAATCATTAATCGAATCATGAATCATGAATTATGAATAATGAATTGAATCATGAATCATGAATCATGAATCATGAATTGAATCATGAATTGAATCATAAATCATGAATTATGAATCATGATTTATGAATCATGAATTGAATCATGAATCGAATCATTAATCGAATCATTAATCGAATCATGAATTGAATCATGAATAGAATCATGAATTGAATCATGAATCATGAATTAAATCATGAATCATGAATCATGAATCATGAATTATGAATCATGAATTATGAATCATGAATTGAATCATGAATCATGAATCATGAATTGAATCATGAATTGAATCATAAATCATGAATTATGAATCATGATTTATGAATCATGAATTGAATCATTAATTGAATCATGAAATATGAATCATAAATTGAATCATGAATCATGAATTATGAATTGAATCATGAATCATGAATCATGAATTGAATCATGAATCATGGATCATGAATCATGAATTGAATCATGAATCATGAATTATGAATCATGAATTGAATCATGAATCATGAATCATTAATCGAATCATGAATCATGAATCATGAATCATGAATTGAATCAAGAATCATGAATCTTGAATTGAATCATGAATCATGAATCTTGAATTATGAATCATGAATTGAATCATGAATCATGGATCATGAATCATGAATTAAATCATGAATCATGAATTATGAATCATGAATTGAATCATGAATCATGGATCATTAATCGAATCATGAATCATGAATCATGAATTGAAGCAAGAATCATGAATCTTGAATTGAATCATGAATCATGAATCTTGAATTATGAATCATGAATCATGAATCATGAATTATAAATCATGAATTGAATCATGAATCATGAATCATGAATTGAATCATAAATTATGAATCATGAATCATGAATCATGAATTGAATCATGAATTGAATCATGAATCATGAATCATAAATTGAATCATTAATCTAGACTTGAATCATGACTCATGAATCATGAATCGAATCATGAATCGAATCATGAATCATGAATTGATTCCTGAATTGAATCATGAATCATGAATTGAATCATGAATCATGAATTGAATCATGAATTATGAATCATAAATCATGAATCATGAATCTAATCATGAATCATGAATCATGAATTGAATCATGAATCATGAATTATGAATCATGAATCAAGAATCATGAATTATGAATTGAATCATGAATCAAGAATTATGAATCAAATCATGAATCATGAATTGAATCATGAATCAAGAATCATGAATAGAATCATGAATCATGAATCATGAATTGAATCATGAATCATGAATCATGAATCATGAATTGAATCATGAATCATAAATTGAATCATGAATTGAATCATGAATCATGAATCATGAATCATAAATTGAATCATGAATCATAAATTGAATCATGAATCATAAATCATGAATTGAATCATGAATTGAATCATAAATCATGAATCATGAATTGAATCATGAATCATGAATTGAATCATGAATTATGAATCATAAATCATGAATCATGAATTGAATCATGAATCATGAATTGAATCATAAATCATTAATCATGAATCATGAATTGAATCATGAATTGAATCATAAATCATGAATTATGAATCATGATTTATGAATCATGAATTGAATCATGAATCGAATCATTAATCGAATCATTAATCGAATCATGAATTGAATCATGAATAGAATCATGAATTGAATCATGAATCATGAATTAAATCATGAATCATGAATCATGAATCATGAATTGAATCATGAATCATGAATTATGAATCATGAATTATGAATCATGAATTGAATCATGAATCATGAATCATGAATTGAATCATGAATTGAATCATAAATCATGAATTATGAATCATGATTTATGAATCATGAATTGAATCATTAATTGAATCATGAAATATGAATCATAAATTGAATCATGAATCATGAATCATGAATTGAATCATGAATCATGAATCATGAATCATGAATTGAATCATGAATCATGAATCATGAATCATGAATCATGAATTGAATCATGAATCATGAATTGAATCATGAATCATGAATCATGAATTGAATCATGAATCATGGATCATGAATCATGAATTAAATCATGAATCATGAATTATGAATCATGAATTGAATCATGAATCATGAATCATTAATCGAATCATGAATCATGAATCATGAATCATGAATTGAATCAAGAATCATGAATCTTGAATTGAATCATGAATCATGAATCTTGAATAATGAATCATGAATTGAATCATGAATCATGAATTATAAATCATGAATTGAATCATGAATTATGAATCATGAATTGAATCATAAATTATGAATCATGAATCATGAATCATGAATTGAATCATGAATTGAATCATGAATCATGAATCATAAATTGAATCATTAATCTAGACTTGAATCATTGACTCATGAATCATGAATCAAATCATGAATCAATGAATCATGAATTGAATCATGAATCGAATCATGAATCATGAATTGATTCCTGAATTGAATCATGAATCATGAATTGAATCATGAATCATGAATTGAATCATGAATTATGGAATCATAAATCATGAATCATGAATCTAATCATGAATCATGAAATCATGAATTGATTCATGAATCATGAATTATGAATCATGAATCAAGAATCATGAATTATGAATTGAATCATGAATCAAGAATTATGAATCAAATCATGAATCATGAATTGAATCATGAATCAAGAATCATGAATAGAATCATGAATCATGAATCATGAATTGAATCATTGAATCATGAATCATGATTTGAATCATGAAAATGAATTGAATCATGAATAATTGAATCATGAATTAAGAATCATAAATCATGAATCATGAATCTAATCATGAATCATGAATCATGAATTGATTCATGCAATCATGATTATGAATCATGAATCAAGAATCATGAATTATGAATTGAATCATGAATCAAGAATTATGAATCAAATCATGAATCATGAATTGAATCATGAATCAAGAATCATGAATAGAATCATGAATCATGAATCATGAATTGAATCATGAATCATGAATCATGAATCATGAATTGCAATCATGAATCATAAATTGAATCATGAATTGAATCATGAATCATGAATCATGAATCATAAATGAATCATGAATCATAAATTGAATCATGAATCATAAATCATGAATTGAATCATGAATTGAATCATAAATCATGAATCATGAATTGAATCATGAACCATGAATCATGAATCATGATTTGATTCATGAATCATGAATCATGAATCATGAATTGAATCATGAATCATGAATTGAATCATAAATCATTAATCAAGAATCATTAATTGAATCATGAATCATGAATCATGAAATCATGAATTGAATCATGAATCATGAATCATGAATCATGAATTAAATCATAGATCATGAATCATGAATCGAATCATGAATCATGAATCATGAATCATAAATAATGAATCATGAATCATGAATCTAATCATGAATCATGAATTATAAATCATGAATTGATTCATGAATCATGGAATTATGAATCATGAATTGAATCCTGAATCAAGAATCATGAATCATGAATTGAATCATGAATCAAGAATCATGAATCGAATCATGAATCAAGAATCATGAATCAAATCATGAATCATGAATTGAATCATGAATCAAGAATCATGAATCGAATCATGAATCAAGAATCATGATCAAATCATGAATCATGGAATTGAATCATGAATCATGAATATGATTCATGAATTGAATCATAAATCATAATTCATGAATCATGATCATGAATCATGAATCATGAATTGAATCATGAATTGGACTCCATGAATCATGAATCATAAATTGAATCATTAATCATGAATCTGAATCATGAATCATAAATCATGAATTGAATCAATGAATCATGAATTGAATCATGAATCATATAATCATGAATTGAATCATGAATTGAATCATGAATCATGAATTGAATCCATGAATCATGAATTGAATCATGAATTATAAATCATGAATCATGAATCATGGAATTGAATCATGAATTGAATCATGAATCATAAATCATGAATCATGAATTGAATCATGAATCATGAATCATGAGTCGAATCATGAATCAAGAAATGTATACCTCGAATCATGAATCATAATTGAATCATGAATCATGAATCATGATTGAATCATGAATTGAATCATGAATCATGAATCATGAATTGAATTATGAATTATGGATCATGAATCATGAATTGAATCATAAATCATTAATCGAATCATGAATCATGAATTATGAATAATGATTTGAATCATGAATCATGAATCATGAATCAGGAATTGAATCATGAATTTGAATCATAATCATGAATTATGAATCATGATTTTGAGCATGAATATGAATCATGAATCGAATAATCGAAATCGATCATGAATTGAATCATGATAGAAATCATGAATTGAATCATGAATCATGAATTAAATCATGAATCATAATCATGAATCATGAATCATGAATTATGAATCATGAATTATGAATCCTGATTGTAATCATGAATCATGATCATGATTGAATCATGAATCATGAATCATGAAT
>NW_027447320.1:0-33469 GCF_038048845.1 Mixophyes fleayi | reverse complement strand
TATTCATTTCATGATTCATGATTCCTGATTCAATTCATGATTCATGATTCAATACATGATTCAAGATTCATTTCATGATTCATGATTCAATTCATGATTCAATTCATGATTTAATTTATGATTCATAATTCATGATTCAATTCATGATTCGATTTATGATTAATGATTCATGATTCAATTCATGATTCATGATTCATGATTCGATTCATGATTCATGATTCAATTCATGATTCGTGATTCATGATTCATGATTCAATTCATGATTCGTGATTCATGATTCAATTAATGATTCATGATTCGATTCATGATTCATGTTTAAATTCATGATTCAATTCATGATTCCTTTCATGATTCATGATTCAATTCATGATTCATGATTCAATTCTTGATTTATGATTCATGATTCATGATTCAATTCATGATACATGATTCAATTCATGATTCATTTCATGATTCATGATTCAATTCATGATTCGATACATATGATTCATGAGTCAATTCATAAATTCATGATTCGATTCATGATTCATGATTCGATTCATGATTTATGATTCAATTCATGATTCATGATTTATTTCATGATTCAATTCATGGTTCATGAATCTTGATTCAATTCATGATTTATTTCATGATTCATGATTCTAATCATGATTCATGATTCAATTCATGATTCAATTCATGATTTATGATTCAATTCATGATTCATGATTCATGATTTAATTCATGATTCATGATTCAATTCATGATGCATGATTCAATTTGTGATTCATGATTTAATTCATGATTCATTTCATGATTCATGATTCATGATTCAATTCATGATTCATGATTCAATGGATGAATCAATTCTTGATTCAATTCATGATTTATGATTCAATTCATGATTTATGATTCATGATTTAATTCCTGATTCATGATTCATGATTCGATTTATAATTCATGATTCAATTCATGATGCATGATTCAATTCGTGATTCATGATTCAATTCATGATTCATGATTCATTTCATGATTCATTTCATGATTCATGATTCCTGATTCAATTCATGATTCATGATTCAATACATGATTCATGATTCATTTCATGATTCATGATTCAATTCATGATTCAATTCATGATTCAATTTATGATTCATAATTCATGATTCAATTCATGATTCAATTTATGATTAATGATTCATTATTCAATTCATGATTCATGATTCATGATTCGATTCATGATTCATGATTCAATTCATGATTCATGATTCAATTCATGATTCGTGATTCATGATTCATGATTCAATTCATGATTCGTGATTCATGTTTCATGATTCAATTAATGATTCATGATTCGATTCATGATTCATGTTTGAATTCATGATTCAATTCATGATTCCTTTCATGATTCATGATTCAATTCATGATTCATGATTCAATTCTTGATTTATGATTCATGATTCATGATTCAATTCATGATACATGATTCAATTCATGATTCATGATTCATTTCATGATTCATGATTCAATTCATGATTCGATTCATGATTCATGAGTCAATTCATAAATTCATGATTCGATTCATGATTTATGATTCAATTCATGATTCATGATTTATTTCATGATTCAAATCATGGTTCATGAATCTTGATTCAATTCATGATTTATTTCATGATTCATGATTCGATTCATGATTCATGATTCAATTCATGATTCAATTCATGATTTATGATTCAATTCATGATTCATGATTCATGATTTAATTCATGATTCATGATTCATGATTCATGATTTGATTTATAATTCATGATTCAATTTATGATGCATGATTCAATTTGTGATTCATGATTTAATTCATGAATCATTTCATGATTCATGATTCATGATTCAATTCATGATTCATGATTCAATTCAGGATTCATGATTCAATGCATGATTCAATTCTTGATTCAATTCATAATTCAATTAATGATTCTTGATTCAATTCATGATTCGATTCATGATTCATGATTCAATTCATGATTCATGATTCGATTCATGATTCATAATTCAATTCATGATTCATGATTCAATTCATGATTCGATTCATGATTCATGATTCAATTCATGATTCATGATTCAATTCATGAGTCATGATTCATGATTCATGATTCGATTCATGATTCATGATTCGATTCATGATTCATGATTCATGATTCAATTCATGATTCATGATTCATGATTCAATTCATGATTCGATTCATGATTCATGATTCATGATTCGATATATGATTCATGATTAAATTCATGATGAATAATTTATGATTCAATTCATGATTCATGATTCATGATTCGATATATGATTCATGATTAAATTCATGATTCATAATTTATGATTCAATTCATGATTCATGATTCATGATTCAATTCATGATTCGATTCATGATTCATGATTCAATTCATAATTCATGATTTTATTCATGATTCATGATTCAATTTTTAATTCATGATTCGATTCATGATTCCTGATTAAATTTATGATTCATGATTTATGATTCAATTCATGATTCATGATTTATTTCATGATTCAAATCATGGTTCACGAATCTTGATTCAATTCATGATTTATTTCATGATTCATGATTCGATTCATGATTCATGATTCAATTCATGATTCAATTCATTATTTATTTCATGATTCATGATTCGATTCATGATTCATGATTCAATTCATGACTCAAGATTCAATTCATGATTCATTTCATGATTCATGATTCGATTTATGATTCATGATTCAATTCGTGATTCATGATTCATGACTCAATTCATGAATCATGATTCTATTCATGATTCATGATTGAATTCATGATTCAATTCTTGTTTCAATTAATAATTCAATTAATGATTCATGATTCAATTCATGATTCATGATTCATGATTCAATGCATGATTCATGATTCATGATTCAATGCATGATTCAATTCTTGATTCAATTCATGATTAAATTCATGATTCATGATTCGATTCATGATTCATGTTTAATTCATAATTCAATTCATGATTAATTTCATGATTCATGATTCAATTCATGATTCATGATTCAATTCATGATTCATGATTCGATTCATGTTTCATGATTCATGATTCAATTCATGATTCATGATTAATTTCATGATTCATGATTTAATTTATGATTCATGACTCATGATTCAATTCATAATTTATGATTCATGATTCAATTCATGATTCATGATTCAATTCATGATTCATGATTCGATTCATGATTCATAATTCAATTCATGATTCATGATTCATGATTCAATTCAAGATTTGATTCATGATTCATGATTCAATTCATGATTCATGATTCAATTCATGAGTCATGATTCATGATTCAATTCATGATTCATGATTCATGATTCGATTCATGATTCATGATTCATGATTCATGATTCGATTCATGATTCATGATTCATGATTCAATTCATGATTCATGATTCATGATTCAATTCATGATTCGATTCATGATTCATGATTCGATATATGATTCATGATTAAATTCATGATTCATAATTTATGATTCAATTCATGATTCATGATTCATGATTCGATTCATGATTCATGATTCAATTCATGATTCATGATTCAATTCATGATTCGTGATTCATGATTCATGATTCAATTCATGATTCATGATTCAATTCCTGATTCATGATTCAATGCATTAATCAATTCTTGATTCAATTCATGATTTATGATTCAATTCATGATTTATGATTCATGATTTAATTCCTGATTCATGATTCATGATTCATGATTCGATTTATAATTCATGATTCAATTCATGATGCATGATTCAATTCATGATTCAATGCATGATTCAATTCTTGATTCAATTCATGATTTATGATTCAATTCATGATTCATGATTCATGATTTAATTCCTGATTCATGATTCATGATTCATGATTCGATTTATAATTCATGATTCAATTCATGATGCATGATTCAATTCGTGATTCATGATTCATGATTCGATTTATAATTCATGATTCAATTCATGATGCATGATTCAATTCGTGATTCATGATTCAATTCATGATTCATGATTCATTTCATGATTCATTTCATGATTCATGATTCCTGATTCAATTCATGATTCATGATTCAACACATGATTCATGATTCATTTCATGATTCATGATTCAATTCATGATTCAATTCATGATTCAATTTATGATTCATAATTCATGATTCAATTCATGATTCAATTTATGATTAATGATTCATGATTCAATTCATGATTCATGATTCATGATTCAATTCATGATTCATGGTTGAATTCGGGATTCATGATTCAATTCATGATTCGTGATTCATGATTCATGATTCAATTCATGATTCATGATTCATGATTCATAATTCAAGTAATGATTCATGATTCGATTCATGATTCATGTTTGAATTCATGATTCAATTCATGATTCCTTTCATGATTCATGATTCAATTCATGATTCATGATTCAATTCTTGATTTATGATTCATGATTCATGATTCAATTCATGATACATGATTTAATTCATGATTCATGATTCGTTTCTTGATTCATGATTCAATTCATGATTCGATTAATGAATCATGAGTCAATTCATAAATTCATGATTCGATTCATGATTTATGATTCAATTCATGATTCATGATTTATTTCATGATTCAATTCATGGTTCATGAATCTTGATTCAATTCATGATTTATTTCATGATTCATGATTCGATTCATGATTCATGATTCAATTCATGATTCAATTCATGATTTATGATTTAATTCATGATTCATGATTCATGATTTAATTCATGATTCATGATTCATGATTCATGATTCATGATTCAATTCATGATTTATGAGTCAATTCATGATTCATGATTCATTTCATGATTCATGATTTAATTCATGATTCAATTCATGATTCAATTTATGATTCATAATTCATGATTCAATTCATGATTCAATTCATGATTCATGATTCATGATTCAATTCATGATTCATGATTCAATTCAGGATTCATGATTCAATGCATGATTCAATTCTTGATTCAATTCATAATTCAATTAATGATTCATTATTCAATTCATGATTCGATTCATGATTCATGATTCAATTCATGATTCATGATTCGGTTCATGATTTATAATTCAATTCATGATTCATGATTCATGATTCAATTCATGATTCGATTCATGATTCATGATTCAATTCATGATTCATGATTCAATTCGTGAGTCATGATTCATGATTCATGATTCGATTCATGATTCATGATTCATGATTCGATTCATGATTCATGATTCATGATTCAATTCATGATTCATGATTCATGATTCAAATCATAATTCGATTCATGATTCATGATTCATAATTCAATATATGATTCATGATTAAATTCATGATGAATAATTTATGATTCAATTCATGATTCATGATTCATGATTCGATATATGATTCATGATTAAATTCATGATTCATAATTTATGATTCAATTCATGATTCATGATTCATGATTCAATTCATGATTCGATTCATGATTCATGATTCAATTCATGATTCATGATTTGATTCATGATTCATGATTCAATTTTTAATTCATAATTCGATTCATGATTCATGATTAAATTTATGATTCATGATTTATGAGTCAATTCATGATTCATGATTTATTTCATGATTCAATTCATGGTTCATGAATCTTGATTCAATTCATGATTCAATTCATTATTTATTTCATGATTCGATTCATGATTCATGATTCAATTCATGACTCAAGATTCAATTCATGATTCATTTCATGATTCATGATTCGATTTGATTCATGATTCAATTCGTGATTCATGATTCAATTAATGATTCATGATTCATTTCATGAGTCATTTCATGATTCATTTCATGATTAATGATTCATGATTCATTTCATGAGTCATTTCATGATTCATTTCATGATTCATGATTCATGATTCAATTCATGATTCATGATTCATTTCATGATTCATGATTCAATTCATGATTCGATTCATGATTTATGATTCATTTCATGATTCATGATTCAATTCATGATTCGATTCATGATTTATGATTCAATTCATGATTCATGATTCAATTCATGATTCATGATTCATGATTCGAATTATGATTCATGATTAAATTCATGATTCATGATTTATGATTCAATTCATGATTCATGATTCAATTCATGATTCATGATTTATTTCATGATTCAATTCATGGTTCATGAATCTTGATTCAATTCATGATTTATTTCATGATTCATGATTCGATTCATGATTCATGATTCAATTCTTGATTTATGATTCATGATTCATGATTTAATTCATGATTCATAATTCAATTCATGATTCATGATTCGATTCATGATTCATGATTTATGATTCAATTCATGGTTCATGAATCTTTATTGAATTCATGATTTATTTCATGATTCATGATTCGATTCATGATTCAATTCATTATTTATTTCATAAATCATGATTCGATTCATGATTCATGATTCATGATTCAATTCATGATTCAATTCATGATTTATGATTTAATTCATTATTCATGATTCATGATTTAATTCCTGATTCATGATTCATGATTCATGATTCGATTTATAATTCATGATTCAATTCATGATGCATGATTCAATTCGTGATTCATGATTCAATTCATGATTCATAATTCATTTCATGATTCATTTCATGATTCATGATTCCTGATTCAATTCATGATTCATGATTCAATACATGATTCATGATTCATTCCATGATTCATGATTAAATTCATGATTAAATTCATGATTCAATTCATGATTCAATTCATGATTCATGATTCGATTCATGATTCATCATTCATCATTCAATTCATGATTCATGATTCAATTCATGATTCAATTCATGATTTATTTCATGATTCATGATTCGATTCATGATTCATGATTCATGATTCAATTCATGATTCAATTCATGATTTATGATTCAATTCATGATTCATGATGCATGATTCAATTCGTGATTCATGATTCAATTCATGATTCATGATTCATTTCATGATTCATTTCATGATTCATGATTCCTGATTCAATTAATGATTCATGATTCAATTCATAATTCATCATTCATCATTCAATTCATGATTCATGATTCAATTCATGATTTAATTTATGATTCATGATTCCTGATTAAATTCATGATTCATGATTCAATTCATGATTCATGATTCCTTTCATGATTCATGATTCAATTCATGATTCAATTCATGATTCAATTCATGATTCATGATTCAATTCATGATTCAATTCATGATTCAACTTATGATTTATAATTCATGATTCAATTCATGATTCATGATTCATGATTCAATTCATGATTCATGATTCAATTCATGAATCATGATTCGATTCATGATTTATGTTTCAATTCATGATTCAATTCTTGATTCAATTCCTAATTCAATTCATTATTCATGATTCGATTCATGATTCATGTTTGAATTCATGATTCAATTCATGATTCATTTCATCATTCATGATTCAATTAATGATTCATTATTCGATTCATGATTCATGATTCATGATTCAATTCATGATTCATGATTCAATGCATGGATCAATTCTTGATTCAATTCATGATTTATGATTCAATTCATGATTTATGATTCATGATTTAATTCCTGATTCATGATTCATGATTCATGATTCGATTTATAATTCATGATTCAATTCATGATGCATGATTCAATTCATGATTCATGATTCAATTCATGATTCATGATTCAATGCATGATTCAATTCTTGATTCAATTCATGATTTATGATTCAATTCATGATTTATGATTCATGTTTTAATTCCTGATTCATGATTCATGATTCATGATTCGATTTATAATTCATGATTCAATTCATGATGCTTGATTCAATTCATGATTCATGATTCAATTCATGATTCATGATTCAAGGCATGATTGAATTCTTGATTCAATTCATGATTTATGATTCAATTCATGATTTATGATTCATGATTTAATTCCTGATTCATGTTTCATGATTCATGATTCGATTTATAATTCATGATTCAATTCATGATGCATGATTCAATTCGTGATTCATGATTCAATTCATGATTCATGATTCATTTCATGATTCATTTCATGATTCATGATTCCTGATTCAATTCATGATTCATGATTCAATACATGATTCAAGATTCATTTCATGATTCATGATTCAATTCATGATTCAATTCATGATTTAATTTATGATTCATAATTCATGATTCAATTCATGATTCGATTTATGATTAATGATTCATGATTCAATTCATGATTCATGATTCATGATTCGATTCATGATTCATGATTCAATTCATGATTCGTGATTCATGATTCATGATTCAATTCATGATTCGTGATTCATGATTCAATTAATGATTCATGATTCGATTCATGATTCATGTTTAAATTCATGATTCAATTCATGATTCCTTTCATGATTCATGATTCAATTCATGATTCATGATTCAATTCTTGATTTATGATTCATGATTCATGATTCAATTCATGATACATGATTCAATTCATGATTCATTTCATGATTCATGATTCAATTCATGATTCGATACATGATTCATGAGTCAATTCATAAATTCATGATTCGATTCATGATTCATGATTCGATTCATGATTTATGATTCAATTCATGATTCATGATTTATTTCATGATTCAATTCATGGTTCATGAATCTTGATTCAATTCATGATTTATTTCATGATTCATGATTCTAATCATGATTCATGATTCAATTCATGATTCAATTCATGATTTATGATTCAATTCATGATTCATGATTCATGATTTAATTCATGATTCATGATTCAATTCATGATGCATGATTCAATTTGTGATTCATGATTTAATTCATGATTCATTTCATGATTCATGATTCATGATTCAATTCATGATTCATGATTCAATGGATGAATCAATTCTTGATTCAATTCATGATTTATGATTCAATTCATGATTTATGATTCATGATTTAATTCCTGATTCATGATTCATGATTCGATTTATAATTCATGATTCAATTCATGATGCATGATTCAATTCGTGATTCATGATTCAATTCATGATTCATGATTCATTTCATGATTCATTTCATGATTCATGATTCCTGATTCAATTCATGATTCATGATTCAATACATGATTCATGATTCATTTCATGATTCATGATTCAATTCATGATTCAATTCATGATTCAATTTATGATTCATAATTCATGATTCAATTCATGATTCAATTTATGATTAATGATTCATTATTCAATTCATGATTCATGATTCATGATTCGATTCATGATTCATGATTCAATTCATGATTCATGATTCAATTCATGATTCGTGATTCATGATTCATGATTCAATTCATGATTCGTGATTCATGTTTCATGATTCAATTAATGATTCATGATTCGATTCATGATTCATGTTTGAATTCATGATTCAATTCATGATTCCTTTCATGATTCATGATTCAATTCATGATTCATGATTCAATTCTTGATTTATGATTCATGATTCATGATTCAATTCATGATACATGATTCAATTCATGATTCATGATTCATTTCATGATTCATGATTCAATTCATGATTCGATTCATGATTCATGAGTCAATTCATAAATTCATGATTCGATTCATGATTTATGATTCAATTCATGATTCATGATTTATTTCATGATTCAAATCATGGTTCATGAATCTTGATTCAATTCATGATTTATTTCATGATTCATGATTCGATTCATGATTCATGATTCAATTCATGATTCAATTCATGATTTATGATTCAATTCATGATTCATGATTCATGATTTAATTCATGATTCATGATTCATGATTCATGATTTGATTTATAATTCATGATTCAATTTATGATGCATGATTCAATTTGTGATTCATGATTTAATTCATGAATCATTTCATGATTCATGATTTATGATTCAATTCATGATTCATGATTCAATTCAGGATTCATGATTCAATGCATGATTCAATTCTTGATTCAATTCATAATTCAATTAATGATTCTTGATTCAATTCATGATTCGATTCATGATTCATGATTCAATTCATGATTCATGATTCGATTCATGATTCATAATTCAATTCATGATTCATGATTCAATTCATGATTCGATTCATGATTCATGATTCAATTCATGATTCATGATTCAATTCATGAGTCATGATTCATGATTCATGATTCGATTCATGATTCATGATTCGATTCATGATTCATGATTCATGATTCAATTCATGATTCATGATTCATGATTCAATTCATGATTCGATTCATGATTCATGATTCATGATTCGATATATGATTCATGATTAAATTCATGATGAATAATTTATGATTCAATTCATGATTCATGATTCATGATTCGATATATGATTCATGATTAAATTCATGATTCATAATTTATGATTCAATTCATGATTCATGATTCATGATTCAATTCATGATTCGATTCATGATTCATGATTCAATTCATAATTCATGATTTTATTCATGATTCATGATTCAATTTTTAATTCATGATTCGATTCATGATTCCTGATTAAATTTATGATTCATGATTTATGATTCAATTCATGATTCATGATTTATTTCATGATTCAAATCATGGTTCACGAATCTTGATTCAATTCATGATTTATTTCATGATTCATGATTCGATTCATGATTCATGATTCAATTCATGATTCAATTCATTATTTATTTCATGATTCATGATTCGATTCATGATTCATGATTCAATTCATGACTCAAGATTCAATTCATGATTCATTTCATGATTCATGATTCGATTTATGATTCATGATTCAATTCGTGATTCATGATTCATGACTCAATTCATGAATCATGATTCTATTCATGATTCATGATTGAATTCATGATTCAATTCTTGTTTCAATTAATAATTCAATTAATGATTCATGATTCAATTCATGATTCATGATTCATGATTCAATGCATGATTCATGATTCATGATTCAATGCATGATTCAATTCTTGATTCAATTCATGATTAAATTCATGATTCATGATTCGATTCATGATTCATGTTTAATTCATAATTCAATTCATGATTAATTTCATGATTCATGATTCAATTCATGATTCATGATTCAATTCATGATTCATGATTCGATTCATGATTCATGATTCATGATTCAATTCATGATTCATGATTAATTTCATGATTCATGATTTAATTTATGATTCATGACTCATGATTCAATTCATAATTTATGATTCATGATTCAATTCATGATTCATGATTCAATTCATGATTCATGATTCGATTCATGATTCATAATTCAATTCATGATTCATGATTCATGATTCAATTCAAGATTTGATTCATGATTCATGATTCAATTCATGATTCATGATTCAATTCATGAGTCATGATTCATGATTCAATTCATGATTCATGATTCATGATTCGATTCATGATTCATGATTCATGATTCATGATTCGATTCATGATTCATGATTCATGATTCAATTCATGATTCATGATTCATGATTCAATTCATGATTCGATTCATGATTCATGATTCGATATATGATTCATGATTAAATTCATGATTCATAATTTATGATTCAATTCATGATTCATGATTCATGATTAAATTCATGATTCGATTCATGATACATGATTAAATTTATGATTCATGATTTATGATTCAATTCATGATTCATGATTTATTTCATGATTCAATTCATGGTTCATGAATCTTGATTCAATTCATGATTTATTTCATGATTCATGATTCGATTCATAATTCATGATTCATGATTCAATTCATGATTCAATTCATTATTTATTTCATGATTCATGATTCGATTCATGATTCATGATTTATGATTCAATTCATGATTCAATTCAGGATTTATGATTCAATTCATGATTCATGATTCATTTCATGATTCATTTCATGATTCATGATTCGATTTATGATTCATGATTCAATTCATGATGCATGATTCAATTCGTGATTCATGATTCAATTCATGATTCATGATTCATTTCATGATTCATTTCATGATTCCTGATTTAATTCATGATTCATGATTCAATTCATGATTCATAATTCATTTCATGATTCATGATTCAATTAATGATTCAATTCATGATTTATGATTCAATTCATGATTCATGATTCGATTCATGATTCATGATTCAATTCATGATTCATGATTCATGATTCGAATTATGATTCATGATTAAATTCATGATTCATGATTTATGATTCAATTCATGATTCATGATTTATTTCATGATTCAATTCATGGTTCATGAATCTTGATTCAATTCATGATTTATTTCATGATTCATGATTTGATTCATGATTCATGATTCATGATTCAATTCATGATTCAATTCATGATTTATTTTATGATTCATGATTCGATTCATGATTCATGATTCAAATCTTGATTTATGATTCATGATTCATGATTTAATTCATGATTCATGATTTAATTCATGATTCAATTCATGGTTCATAAATCTTGATTCAATTCATGATTTATTTCATGATTCATGATTCGATTCATGATTCATGATTCAATTCATGATTCAATTCATGATTTATGATTCAATTCATGATTCATGATTCATGATTTAATTTATGATTCATGATTCATGATTCATGATTTGATTTATAATTCATGATTCAATTCATGATGCATGATTCAATTTGTGATTCATGATTTAATTCATGATTCATTTCATGATTCATGATTCATGATTCAATTCATGATTTATGAGTCAATTCATGATTCATGATTCATTTCATGATTCATGATTTAATTCATGATTCAATTCATGATTCAATTTATGATTCATAATTCATGATTCAATTCATGATTCATGATTCATGATTCAATTCATGATTCATGATTCAATTCATGATTCATGATTCAATGCATGATTCAATTCTTGATTCAATTCATAATTCAATTAATGATTCATGATTTAATTCATGATTCGATTCATGATTCATGATTCGATATATGATTCATGATTAAATTCATGATTCATAATTTATGATTCAATTCATGATTCATGATTCATGATTCAATTCATGATTCGATTCATGATTCATGATTTAATTTATGATTCATGATTTATGATTCAATTCATTATTTATTTCATGATTCATGATTCGATTCATGATTCATGATTCATTTCATGATTCATTTCATGATTCATGATTCGATTTATGATTCATGATTCAATTCATGATGCATGATTCAATTCGTGATTCATGATTCAATTCATGATTCATGATTCAATTCGTGATTCATGATTCAATTCATGATTCATGATTCATTTCATGATTCATTTCATGATTCATGATTCCTGATTCAATTCATGATTCATGATTCAATTCATGATTCATGATTCATTTCATGATTCATGATTCAATTCATGATTCGATTCATGATTTATGATTCAATTCATGATTCATGATTCGATTCATGATTCATGATTCAATTCATGATTCATGATTTATTTCATGATTCAATTCATGGTTCATGAATCTTGATTCAATTCATGATTTATTTCATGATTCATGATTTGATTCATGATTCATGATTCATGATTCAATTCATGATTTAATTCATGATTCATGATTTGATTCATGATTCATGATTTGATTCATGATTCGATTCATGATTCATGATTCAATTCTTGATTTATGATTCATGATTCATGATTTAATTCATGATTAATGATTTAATTCATGATTCATGATTTGATTTATGATTCAATTCATGATTCATGATTCAATTCTTGAATCATGATTCATGATTCGAATTATGATTCATGATTAAATTCATGATTCATGATTTATGATTCAATTCATGGTTCATAAATCTTTATTCAATTCATGATTTATTTCATGATTCATTATTCGATTCATGATTCATGATTCATGATTCAATTCATGATTCAATTCATGATTTATTTCATAATTCATGATTCGATTCATGATTCATGATTCATGATATAATTCATGATTCAATTCATGATTTATGATTCAATTCATGATTTAATTCCTGATTCATGATTCATGATTCATGATTCGATTTATAATTCATGATTCAATTCATGATGCATGATTCAATTCGTGATTCATGATTCAATTCATGATTCATGATTCATTTCATGATTCATTTCATGATTCATGATTCCTGATTCAATGCATGATTCATAATTCAATACAAGATTCATGATTCATTTCATGATTCATTATTCAATTCATGATTCAATTCATGATTCAATGCATGATTCAATTTATGATTCATAATTCATGATTCAATTCATGATTCAATTTATGATTCATGATTCATGATTCAATTCATGATTCATGATTCATAATTCATGATTCGATTCATGATTCATGATTCAATTCATGATTCATGATTCAATTCATGATTCGTGATTCATGATTCATGATTCAATTCATGATTCATGATTAAATTCATGATTCATGATTCAATGCATGATTCAATTCTTGATTCAATTCATAATTCAATTCATGATTCATGATTCGATTCATGATTCATGTTTGAATTCATGATTCAATTCATGATTCCTTTCATGATTCATGATTCAATTCATGATTCATGATTCAATTCTTGATTTATGATTCATGATTCATGATTCAATTCATGATACATGATTCAATTCATGATTTGATTCATGATTCATGAGTCAATTCATAAATTCATGATTCGATTCATGATTTATGATTCAATTCATGATTCATGATTTATTTCATGATTCAATTCATGGTTCATGAATCTTGATTCAGTTCATGATTTATTTCATGATTCATGATTCGATTCATGATTCATGATTCAATTCATGATTCAATTCATGATTTATGATTCAATTCATGATTCATGATTCATGATTTAATTCATGATTCAATTCATGATTTATGAGTCAATTCATGATTCATGATTCATTTCATGATCCATGATTTAATTCATGATTCAATTCATGATTCAATTTATGATTCATAATTCATGATTCAGTTCATGATTCAATTCATGATTCATGATTCAATTCATGATTCATTATTCAATTCATTATTCATGATTCAATGCATGATTCAATTCTTGATTCAATTCATGATTCAATTAATGATTCATGATTCAATTCATGATTCGATTCATGATTCATGATTCATGATTCGATATATGATTCATGATTAAATTCATGATTCATAATTTATGATTCAATTCATGATTCATGATTCAATTCATGATTCGATTCATGATTCTTGATTTAATTCATGATTCATGATTTGATTCATGATTCATGATTCAATTTTTAATTCATGATTCGATTCATGATTCATGATTAAATTTATGAATCATGATTTATGATTCAATTCATTATTTATTTCATGATTCATGATTCGATTCATGATTCATGTATCAAAATTCAATTCATGATTCAATTCAGGATTTATGATTCAATTTATGATTTATGATTCAATTCATGATGCATGATTCAATTCGTGATTCATGATTCAATTCATGATTCATGATTCATTTCATGATTCATTTCATGATACATGATTCCTGATTCAATTCATGATTCATGATTCAATTCATGATTCATGATTCATTTCATGATTCATGATTCAATTCATGATTCGATTCATGATTTATGATTCAATTCATAATTCATGATTCGATTCATGATTCATGATTCAATTCATGATTCATGATTTATTTCATGATTCAATTCATGGTTCATGAATCTTGATTCAATTCATGATTTATTTCATGATTCATGATTTGATTCATGATTCATGATTCAATTCTTGATTTATGATTCATGATTCATGATGTAATTCATGATTAATGTTTAATTCATGATTCATGATTCGATTCATGATTCATGATTCAATTCATGATTCATGATTCAATTCATGATTCATGATTCAATGCATGATTCAATTCTTGATTCAATTCATAATTCTATGGGGAGACGTATGTGGGGTTAGACGTGTGTGATTTCTACACTAAGTGGGATTTTCTCACAAAGTGGACGAAAATGCACAGTTAGACAACACAGCAACTAATCCTCATCTTTCTCTTCTCTTTTCATCTTCAGGTATGTTCATCCATGCTGCTACTACTACTACTCTGATCATTATTCTGTGAATTTCATCCCTGCAATCTGTGTTTAAGTATGTTCATCCATGCTGCTACTACTACTACTCTGATCATTATTCTGTGAATTTCATCCCTGCAATCTGTGTTTAAGTATGTTCATCCATGCTGCTACTACTACTACTCTGATCATTATTCTGTGAATTTCATCCCTGCAATCTGTGTTTAAGTATGTTCATCCATGCTGCTACTACTACTACTCTGATCATTATTCTGTGAATTTCATCCCTGCAATCTGTGTTTAAGTATGTTCATCCATGCTGCTACTACTACTACTCTGATCATTATTCTGTGAATTTCATCCCTGCAACCTGTGTTTAAGTATGTTCATCCATGCTGCTACTACTACTACTCTGATCATTATTCTGTGAATTTCATCCCTGCAATCTGTGTTTAAGTATGTTCATCCATGCTGCTACTACTACTACTCTGATCATTATTCTGTGAATTTCATCCCTGCAATCTGTGTTTAAGTATGTTCATCCATGCTGCTACTACTACTACTCTGATCATTATTCTGTGAATTTCATCCCTGCAATCTGTGTTTAAGTATGTTCATCCATGCTGCTACTACTACTACTCTGATCATTATTCTGTGAATTTCATCCCTGCAATCTGTGTTTAAGTATGTTATAGGAAGCTGTTATCTGTTTAAACTTAGGTTGGCACAGTCTTTTATTGCTGCCTAATTTATGATAGGTATCTGGCCTCTATCCTTTCCCACAAATGTTTTCTTTTCCTTTGATTAGCTGACCAATTAGCACATCTGTAGTGTATTCCTAAATTAGACTGACTACATCTTAGCTTCATTCTATGGGGAGACGTATGTGGGGTTAGACGTGTGTGATTTCTACACTAAGTGGGATTTTCTCACAAAGTGGACGAAAATGCACAGTTAGACAACACAGTTGGACAAACATTGGACTACATTTGACTTGCTTTTACTCCCAGCAATAAGCAACATCTGCCACAGCCTATTTCTGCACTACTTGTCTATTTATATGGACTACTGCTAAGAGGTAATTCTTAAAATACCCTTGCTTTTTGCTTTTACCCCTTTTATCACAATGATTCACAAATTGCTTTTCTTAGTCTCATTTCATGGCATGATCTTTAGGACTGTGTCATCTTTCACCCCTCCACCAACACACAAATTTGTTCATATTGCACCTGCATTACTCCACTCACCTCTATTTAACACCCATGAACTGTTGTCCTATTTATTATCTCTAACAAGTACAGCCTCCACCTGTCGCCAGAAAATAAAAGGCCACACATCTTACAATCCCCTTGCCTATCTTTCGCTCACTCTGCTTCTATTAGCTGGTGATATATCACCTAATCCAGGTCCCCCACACTCCTCACACACACATACATCAGAACACTACCGTTCTATAGCAAACCTCAAACACATCACCTGTCTACCCTCTCTTCCCAAGTCCTTTAAATGTGCCCTTTGGAATGCACGCTCTGTTTGTAACAAACTTACCTCCGTTCATGATCTCTTCCTCTCAAAAAACCTCAACCTTCTGGCAATAACAGAAACATGGCTCATGCAATCAGACACTGCCTCACCTGCAGCACTTTCACATGGTGGCCTCCATCTCACCCACACCTCCAGACCTGAAGGCAGACAAGGAGGTGGGGTTTGACTACTTCTCTCCCCACAGTGCACATACACAGTTCTACCAAATGTCCCATCACTCACGTTCACATCTTTTGAAGTACATGCTATTCGCATTTTTAATCCATTCTCCCTACGTGTTGCGGTGATCTATCGTCCCCCTGGAGCACACCAACAATTTATTGAGGATTTCTCTGCATGGCTCCCTCACTTCTTATCTTCAGACATCCCCACCATCATCATGGGTGACTTCAACATCCCCATTGATAACCCACCTTCCAAAGCTGCTTCCAAACTACTCTCTCTAACATCCTCACTTGACCTCTCCCAGTGGATTGAATCATCTACTCATAAGGATGGCCACTGCCTTGATCTTGTTTTCTCTAGACTATGCTCAGTTTCTAATTTTATTAATACACCCTTCCCCCTCTCGGATCATCACCTTATCAGCTACACTCTCACCCCCACTGCTCTAACCTCTCTACTGTCTAACTCTACCAAGCCTCCTCATACTCATAGAAATCTTAATTCTATTAATCTTCAACAATTTTCCACCTCTCTCCAACACCTTCTCTCCCCTATCTCTACATTCTCATCCCCTGAGATGGCAGTACCTCATTTTCACCTAACCTTAGCAACGGCCCTTGATCAAGTGGCTCCAGCGACACTTCATACTACACGTCGACTTCGATGTCAACCGTGGCACACCAAAGCAACACGAAATCTTCAAAAACTGTCCCGTAAAGCAGAACGTCACTGGCGTAAATCTCGAAGCTCTAATGACTTCTTCACATATACTTCTGTCTACCACTCCTATCGAAATGCTCTGGACACTGCAAAACAAACATACTTTCAATCTCTTATCTATGCTCAGGCTTCTAACCCCAAACGCCTTTTCAATACATTTAATCATCTTCTCAATCCTCCCACCCCGAACCCTCCATCTACTATCAGTGCTCAGGATCTTGCTTCCTACTTCAAGGACAAGATTGACAAGATCAGACTAGAAATGGTATCCTCCTCCTCAACAAGCCATCAGCTCATTTCCTTCCCACTACCCTCTGACACCCTTTCTTCATTTGACCCCACAAATGAAGAGGAAATTTCTACGCTCTTCTTATCTTCCTACTCTACCTCCTGTCCTCTTGATCCTATTCCCTCGCAAATTGGTAGATCCCTGTCTTCTGTGCTCATTTCACCTCTAACTCAAATCTGTAATCTCTCACTCTCTACTGGCATCTTTCCATCACTATACAAGCATGCAGTGATTACTCCTATTCTAAAAAAACAAAACTCCGACCCAAACTCTCTCTCAAATTACCGTCCCATCTCTCAGCTCCCTTGCCCCTCCAAGCTTCTAGAGAGATTTGCCTACACTCGCCTCACACGCTTTCTTTCCGCAAACAACCTGTTGGATCCTCTTCAGTCTGGCTTTCGTTCTCAACACTCCACAGAGACTGCGCTGACCAAGGTTGTTAATGATCTGATCACTGCTAAGACTGAACGCCATTACTCTCTCCTAATTCTCCTTGATCTCTCGGCTGCATTTGACACCGTTGACCACTCTCTTCTCATACAAACGCTGCAATCCCTAGGTCTTCAAGACACAGTTCTATCCTGGTTCTCATCTTACCTCTCTAATCGCTCTTTCACTGTTAATTTCTCTGGAGCCACATCTGCTCCGCTTCCCCTATCAGTTGGAGTACCACAAGGCTCGTTGCTAGGTCCTCTGCTGTTCTCTATCTATACCGCTTCTCTTGGAAATCTAATAAGTTCCTTTGGCTTTCAGTATCATCTCTATGCGGATGATACCCAAATCTATCTATCCTCTCCTGATATCTCGACATCTGTGTTGTCCCGTGTAACTGACTGTCTTTCTGCCATTTCATCTTGGATGTCCTCTCGTCAACTCAAACTTAATCTTTCTAAAACAGAGTTAATAATATTCCCACCCGCCAACAAGAGCATACCTGACATTTCTATCTCTGTTGATAACATGACCATAAATCCCACCCCACAAGCTCGCTGCCTAGGTGTAATCCTTGATTCACGCCTATCCTTTGTTCCCCACATTGACTCTATATCTAAATCATGTTACATACATCTAAAGAACATTTCCAGAATCCGCACATATCTCACACAAGACATTGCTAAAACCTTAATTCATGCACTAATCATCTCCCGCATTGACTATTGCAATTCCCTCCTTACTGGTCTTCCCAAAAACAGACTCAAACCCCTAAAATCTATTTTGCATGCTTCGGCAAGACTGATTTTCCTTGCAAATAGCTATTCCTCTGTTGAATCACTCTGTATGTCTCTACACTGGCTGCCTGTCTTCTACCGAATCCAATATAAAATACTTTTACTAACCTACAAGGCCATCAACAAAGCTGCACCAACATACATCTCCTCTCTTGTCTCAAAATATCTCCCAACTCGGCAACTCCGTTCTGCAAAAGATCTGCGTCTCTCATCCACCCTCATTACATCCTCCCATTCCCGGTTACAGGACTTTTTTCGGCATGCACCCACTCTATGGAACTCTCTCCCTCGCACAATAAGACTCTCCTCTGTTCTACAAACTTTCAAGCGTTCTCTGAAAACCTACCTATTCAGACAAGCTTATAATATTCCTCAACCACCATCTTAACCTCACTACCTTTAGCCTGTTACACAATTTCACACAAGACAACTACCCCCGGACCAACATTGTTGTGTGACGGGATCATTTAGCTTATGAGTCACCCTACCTTTGCAGTCTGGCTGGGCCAAGATGCAAAATGTATACTTAACCTCATGTGTCAATCTCCCATTGTCCCATAGATTGTAAGCTTGCGAGCAGGGCCTTCTCACCTCTTTGTCTGTTTTACCCAGTTTGTTTATTAGTTTATTACGTTTGTCCCCAATTGTAAAGCGCTACGGAATATGTTGGCGCTATATAAATAAATGATGATGATGATGATGATGATAATTCAATTAATGATTCATGATTCAATTCATGATTCGATTCATGATTCATGATTCATGATTCGATATATGATTCATGATTAAATTCATGATTCATAATTTATGATTCAATTCATGATTCATGATTCATGATTCAATTCATGATTCGATTCATGATTCATGATTTAATTCATGATTCATGATTTGATTCATGATCCATGATTCAATTTTTAATTCATGATTCGATTCATGATTCATGATTAAATTTATGATTCATGATTTATGATTCAATTCATTATTTATTTCATGATTCATGATTCGATTCATGATTCATGATTCATTTCATGATTCATTTCATGATTCATGATTCGATTTATGATTCATGATTCAATTCATGATGCATGATTCAATTCGTGATTCATGATTCGATTCATGATTCATGATTCATTTCATGATTCATTTCATGATTCATGATTCGATTTATGATTCATGATTCAATTCATGATGCATGATTCAATTCGTGATTCATGATTCAATTCATGATTCATGATTCATTTCATGATTCATTTCATGATTCATGATTCCTGATTCAATTCATGATTCATGATTCAATTCATGATTCATGATTCATTTCATGATTCATGATTCAATTCATGATTCGATTCATGATTTATGATTCAATTCATGATTCATGATTCGATTCATGATTCATGATTCAATTCATGATTCATGATTTAATTCATGATTCAGTTCATGGTTCATGAATCTTGATTCAATTCATGATTTATTTCATGATTCATGATTTGATTCATGATTCATGATTCAATTCATGATTCAATTCATGATTTATTTCATGATTCATGATTCGATTCATGATTCATGATTCAATTCTTGATTTATGATTCATGATTCATGATTTAATTCATGATTAATGATTTGATTCATGATTTGATTCATGATTCAATTCATGATTCATGATTCAATTCTTGAATCATGATTCATGATTCGAATTATGATTCATGATTAAATTCATGATTCATGATTTATGATTCAATTCATGGTTCATAAATCTTTATTCAATTCATGATTTATTTCATGATTCATTATTTGATTCATAATTCAGGATTCATGATTCAATTCATGATTCAATTCATGATTTATTTCATAATTCATGATTCGATTCATGATTCATGATTCATGATATAATTCATGATTCAATTCATGATTTATGATTCAATTCATGATTTAATTCCTGATTCATGATTCATGATTCATGATTCGATTTATAATTCATGATTCAATTCATGATGCATGATTCAATTCGTGATTCATGATTCAATTCATGATTCATGATTCATTTCATGATTCATTTCATGATTCATGATTCCTGATTCAATGCATGATTCATAATTCAATACATGATTCATGATTCATTTCATGATTAATGATTCAATTCATGATTCAATTCATGATTCAATTCATGATTCAATTCATGATTCATAATTCATGATTCAATTTATGATTCAATTTATGATTCATGATTCATGATTCAATTCATGATTCATGATTCATAATTAATGATTCGATTCATGATTCATGATTCAATTCATGATTCATGATTCAATTCATGATTCGTGATTCATGATTCATGATTCAATTCATGATTCATGATTAAATTCATGATTCATGATTCAATGCATGATTCAATTCTTGATTCAATTCATGATTCATGATTCGATTCATGATTCATGTTTGAATTCATGATTCAATTCATGATTCCTTTCATGATTCATGATTCAATTCATGATTCATGATTCAATTCTTGATTTATGATTCATGATTCATGATTCAATTTATGATACATGATTCAATTCATGATTCGATTCATGATTCATGAGTCAATTCATAAATTCATGATTCGATTCATGATTTATGATTCAATTCATGATTCATGATTTATTTCATGATTCAATTCATGGTTCATGAATCTTGATTCAGTTCATGATTTATTTCATGATTCATGATTCGATTCATGATTCATGATTCAATTCATGATTCAATTCATGATTTATGAGTCAATTCATGATTCATGATTCATTTCATGATCCATGATTTAATTCATGATTCAATTCATGATTCAATTTACGATTCATAATTCATGATTCAATTCATGATTCAATTCATGATTCATGATTCAATTCATGATTCATGATTCAATTCATGATTCATGATTCAATGCATGATTCAATTCTTGATTCAATTCATAATTCAATTAATGATTCATGATTCAATTCATGATTCGATTCATGATTCATGATTCATGATTCGATATATGATTCATGATTAAATTCATGATTCATAATTTATGATTCAATTCATGATTCATGATTCAATTCATGATTTGATTCATGATTCTTGATTTAATTCATGATTCATGATTTGATTCATGATTCATGATTCAATTTTTAATTCATGATTCGATTCATAATTCATGATTAAATTTATGAATCATGATTTATGATTTAATTCATTATTTATTTCATGATTCATGATTCGATTCATGATTCATGTATCAAAATTCAATTCATGATTCAATTCAGGATTTATGATTCAATTTATGATTTATGATTCAATTCATGATGCATGATTCAATTCGTGATTCATGATTCAATTCATGATTCATGATTTATTTCATGATTCAATTCATGGTTCATGAATCTTGATTCAATTCATGATTTATTTCATGATTCATGATTTGATTCATGATTCATGATTCATGATTCAATTCATGATTTATTTCATGATTCATGATTCGATTCATGATTCATGATATAATTCTTGATTTATGATTCATGATTCATGATGTAATTCATGATTAATGATTTAATTCATGATTCATGATTCGATTCATGATTCATGATTCAATTCATGATTCATGATTCAATTCATTAATCATGATTCAATGCATGATTCAATTCTTGATTCAATTCATAATTCAATTAATGATTCATGATTCAATTCATGATTCGATTCATGATTCATGATTCATGATTCTATATATGATTTATGATTAAATTCATGATTCATAATGTATGATTCAATTCATGATTCATGATTCATGATTCAATTCATGATTCGATTCATGATTCATGATTTAATTCATGATTCATGATTTGATTCATGATCCATGATTCAATTTTTAATTCATGATTCAATTCATGATTCATGATTAAATTTATGATTCATGATTTATGATTCAATTCATTATTTATTTCATGATTCATGATTCGATTCATGATTCATGATTCATTTCATGATTCATTTCATGATTCATGATTCGATTTATGATTCATGATTCAATTCATGATGCATGATTCAATTCGTGATTCATGATTCAATTCATGATTCATGATTCATTTCATGTTTCATTTCATGATTCATGATTCCTGATTCAATTCATGATTCATGATTCAATTCATGATTCATGATTCATTTCATGATTCATGATTCAATTCATGATTCGATTCATGATTTATGATTCAATTCATGATTCATGATTCGATTCATGATTCATGATTCAATTCATGATTCATGATTTATTTCATGATTCAATTCATGGTTCATGAATCTTGATTCAATTCATGATTTATTTCATGATTCATGATTTGATTCATGATTCATGATTCATGATTCAATTCATGATTCAATTCATGATTTATTTCATGATTCATGATTCGATTCATGATTCATGATTCAATTCTTGATTTATGATTCATGATTCATGATTTAATTCATGATTAATGATTTAATTCATGATTCATGATTTGATTCATGATTCAATTCATGATTCATGATTTAATTCTTGAATCATGATTCATGATTCGAATTATGATTCATGATTAAATTCATGATTCATGATTTATGATTCAATTCATGGTTCATAAATCTTTATTCAATTCATAATTTATTTCATGATTCATTATTCGATTCATGATTCATGATTCAATTCATGATTCAATTCATGATTTATTTCATAATTCATGATTCGATTCATGATTCATGATTCATGATTCAATTCATGATTCAATTCATGATTTATGATTCAATTCATGATTTAATTCCTGATTCATGATTCATGATTCGATTTATAATTCATGATTCAATTCATGATGCATGATTCAATTCGTGATTCATGATTCAATTCATGATTCATGATTCATTTCATGATTCATTTCATGATTCATGATTCCTGATTCAATGCATGATTCATAATTCAATACATGATTCATGATTCATTTCATGATTCATGATTCAATTCATGATTCAATTCATGATTCAATTCATGATTCAATTTATGATTCATAATTCATGATTCAATTCATGATTCAATTTATGATTCATGATTCATGATTCAATTCATGATTCATGATTCATAATTCATGATTCGATTCATGATTCAATTCATGATTCATGATTCAATTCATGATTCGTGATTCATGATTCATGATTCAATTCATGATTCATGATTAAATTCATGATTCATGATTCAATGCATGATTCAATTCTTGATTCAATTCATAATTCAATTCATGATTCATGATTCGATTCATGATTCATGTTTGAATTCATGATTCAATTCATGATTCCTTTCATGATTCATGATTCAATTCATGATTCATGATTCAATTCTTGATTTATGATTCATGATTCATGATTCATTTCATGATCCATGATTTAATTCATGATTCAATTCATGATTCAATTTATGATTCATAATTCATGATTCAATTCATGATTCAATTCATGATTCATGATTCAATTCATGATTCATGATTCAATTCATGATTCATGATTCTATGCATGATTCAATTCTTGATTCAATTCATAATTCAATTAATGATTCATGATTCAATTCATGATTCGATTCATGATTCATGATTCATGATTCGATATATGATTCATGATTAAATTTATGATTCATAATTTATGATTCAATTCATGATTCATGATTCAATTCATGATTCGATTCATGATTCTTGATTTAATTCATGATTCATGATTTGATTCATGATTCATGATTCAATTTTTAATTCATGATTCGATTCATGATTAAATTTATGAATCATGATTTATGATTCAATTCATTATTTATTTCATGATTCATGATTCGATTCATGATTCATGTATCAAAATTCAATTCATGATTCAATTCAGGATTTATGATTCAATTTATGATTTTTGATTCAATTCATGATGCATGATTCAATTCATGATTCATGATTCAATTCATGATTCATGATTCATTTCATGATTCATGATTCATTTCATGATTCATTTCATGATTCATTTCATGATACATGATTCCTGATTCAATTCATGATTCATGATTCAATTCATGATTCATGATTCATTTCATGATTCATGATTCAATTCATGATTCGATTCATGATTTATGATTCAATTCATGATTCATGATTCGATTCATGATTCATGATTCAATTCATGATTCATGATTTATTTCATGATTCAATTCATGGTTCATGAATCTTGATTCAATTCATGATTTATTTCATGATTCATGATTTGATTCATGATTCATGATTCATGATTCAATTCATGATTTATTTCATGATTCATGATTCGATTCATGATTCATGATTCAATTCTTGATTTATGATTCATGATTCATGATGTAATTCATGATTAATGATTTAATTCATGATTCATAATTCGATTCATGATTCATGATTCAATTCATGATTCATGATTCAATTCTTGAATCATGATTCATGATTCGAATTATGATTCATGATTAAATTCATGATTCATGATTTATGATTCAATTCATGGTTCATAAATCTTTATTCAATTCATGATTTATTTCATGATTCATGATTCGATTCATGATTCATGATTCATGATTGAATTCATGATTCAATTCATGATGTATGATTCAATTCATGATTCATGATTCATGATTTAATTCCTGATTAATGATTCATGATTCATGATTCGATTTATAATTCATGATTCAATTCATGATGCATGATTCAATTCGTGATTCATGATTCAATTCATGATTCATGATTCATTTCATGATTCATTTAATGATTCATGATTCCTGATTCAATTCATGATTCATGATTCAATACATGATTCATGATTCTTTTCATGATTCATGATTCAATTCATGATTCAATTCATGATTCAATTCATGATTCAATTTATGATTCATAATTCATGATTCAATTCATGATTCAATTTATGATTCATGATTCATGATTCATTTCATGATTCATAATTCATTTCATGATTCGATTCATGATTCATAAGTCAATTCATAAATTAATGATTCGATTCATGATTCATGATTCAATTCTTGATTCATGATTCATGATTTCAATTATGATTCATGATTAAATTCATGATTCATGATTTATGATTCAATTCATGATTCATGATTTATTTCATGATTCAATTCATGGTTCATGAATCTTGATTCAATTCATGATTTATTTCATGATTCATGATTCTATTCATGATTCATGATTCAATTCATGATTCAATTCATGATTTATGATTTAAATTATGATTCATGATTCATGATTTAATTCATGATTCATGTTTCATGATACATGATTCGATTTATAATTCATGATTCAATTCATGATGCATGATTCAATTTGTGATTCATGATTTAATTCATGATTCATGATTCATTTCATGATTCATTTCATGATTCATGATTCATGATTCAATTCATGATTCATGATTCATTTCATGATTCATGATTTATTTCATGATTCAATTCATGATTCAATTTATGATTCATAATTCATGATTCAATTTATGATTCAATTCATGATTCATGATTCATGATTCAATTCATGATTCATGATTCAATTCATGATTCATGATTCAATGCATGATTCAATTCTTGATTCAATTCATGATTCATGATTCAATTCATGATTCATTACATGGTTCATGATTCAATTCATGATTCATGATTCAATTCTTGATTTATGATTCATGATTCATGATTCAATTCATGATTCAATTCATTATTCATGATTCGATTCATGATTCATGATTCATGATTCAATTCATGATTCATGATTCAATTCATGATTCATGATTCATTTCATGATTCATGATTCATTTTATGATTCATGATTCAATTCATGATTCATGATTCAATTCATGATTCGATTCATGATTTATGATTCAATTCATGATTCATGACTCATGATTCAATTCATGATTCATGATTCAATTCATGATTTATGATTCATGATTCAATTCATGATTCATGATTCAATTCATGATTCATGATTCATAATTCAATTCATGATTCATGATTCAATTCATGATTCAATTAATGATTCATGATTCAATTCATGATTCATGATTCATGATTCAATTCATGATTCATGATTCAATTCATGATTCATGAATCATGATTCAATTCATGATTCATGATTCATGATTCGATTCATGATTCATGATTCATGACTCGATTCATGATTTATGATTCAATTCATGATTCATGATTCATGATTCAATTCATGATTCGATTCATGATTCATGATTCATGATTCGTTATATGATTCATGATTAAATTCATGATTCATGATTTATGATTCAATTCATGATTCATGATTCATGATTCAATTCATGAATCATGATTCGATTCATGATTCATGATCCAATTCTTGATTCATGATTCGATTCATGATATATGATTAAATTTATGATTCATGATTTATGATTCAAATCATGATTCATGATTTATTTCATGATTCAATTCATGGTTCATGAATCTTGATTTAAGTCATGATTTATTTTATGATTCATGATGCGATTCATGATTCATGATTCATGATTCAATTCATGATTCATGATTCGATTCATGATTCAATTCTTGATTCACGATTCGATTCATGATTCATGATTAAATTTATGATTCATGATTTATGATTCAATTCTTGATTCACGATTCGATTCATGATTCATGATTAAATTTATGATTCATGATTTATGATTCAATTCTTGATTCATGATTCGATTCATGATTCATGATTAAATTTATGATTCATGATTTATGATTCAATTCTTGATTTATGATTTATTTCATGATTCAATTCATGGTTCATGAATCTTGATTCAATTCATGATTTATTTCATGATTCATGATTCGATTCATGATTCATGATTCATGATTCAATTCTTGATTCAATTCATGATTTATTTCATGATTCATGATTCGATTCATGATTCATGATTTATGATTCAATTCATGATTCAATTCAGGATTTATGATTCAATTCATGATTCATTATTCAATTCATGATTCATGATTAATGATTCGATTTATGATTCATGATTCAATTCATGATTCATGATTCATTTCATGATTCATGATTCAATTCATGATTCGATTCATGATTCATGATTCATGATTCAATTCATGATTCATGATTCGATTCATGATTCTTGATTCAATTCTTGATTCATGATTCATGATTCGAATTATGATTCATGATAAAATTCATGATTCATGATTTATGATTCAATTCATGATTCATGATTCATGATTTAATTCATGATTCAATATTCATGATTCATGATTCGATTTATAATTCATGGATCAATTCCTGATGCATGATTCAATTCGTGATTCATGATTTAATTCATGATTCATGATTCATTTTATGATACATGATTCAATTCATGATTCAATTCATGATTCAATTTATGATTCATAATGCATGATTCAATTCATGATTAAATTCATGATTCAATTCATGATTCATGATTCATGATTCGATTCATGATTCATGATTCAATTCATGATTCAATTCATGATTCATGATTCAATTCATGATTCATGATTCGATTCATGATTCATAATTCATGATTCATGATTCATGATTCATGATTCATGATTCGATTTATGATTCATGATTCATGATTCATAATTCATGATTTAATTCATGATTAATGATTTAATTCATGATTCATGATTGAATTCATGATTCATGATTCATGATTCATTTCATGATTCATTCCATGATTCATGATTAAATTCAAGATTCATGATTCAATTCATGATTCATTTCATGATTCAATTCATGATTCAATTCATGATTCATGATTCATGATTCAATTCATGATTCATGATTCATTATTCAATTCATGATTCATGATTCATGATTCAATTCATAATTCATGAATCATGATTCGATTCATGAGTCATGTTTAAATTCATGATTCAATTCCTGATTCAATTCATAATTCAATTCATGATTCAATTCATAATTCAATTCATGATTCATGATTCAATTCATGATTCATTATTCATGATTCAATGCATGATTCATGTTTGAATTCATTATTCAATTCATGATTCATGATTCAATTCATGATTCATGATTCAATTCATGATTCATGATTCATGATTCAATTCATAATTCATGATTCGATTTATGATTCATAATTCATGATTCAATTCAAGATTCATGATTCATGATTCAGTTCATGATTCATGATTCAATTCATGATTCATGATTCATTTCATGATTCATTTCATGATTTATGATTCAATTCATAATTCATGATTTATGATTCAATTCATGATTCATGATTCATGATTTAATTCATGATTCAATATTCATGATTCATGATTCGATTTATAATTCATGGATCAATTCCTGATGCATGATTCAATTCGTGATTCATGATTCAATTCATGATTCATGATTCATTTTATGATACATGATTCAATTCATGATTCAATTCATGATTCAATTTATGATTCATAATGCATGATTTAATTCATGATTAAATTCATGATTGATGATACATGATTCAATTCATGATTCATGATTCATGATTCAATTCATGATTCATGATTCAATTCATGATTCATGATTCATGATTTAATTCATGATTCATGATTCATGATTCATGTTTAAATTCATGATTCAATTCCTAATTCAATTCATAATTTAATTCATGATTCAATTCATTATTCAATTCATGATTCATGATTCAATTCATGATTCATTATTCATGATTCAATGCATGATTCATGATTCAATTCATGATTCATGTTTGAATTCATTATTCAATTCATGATTCATGATTCAATTCATGATTCATGATTCATGATTCATGATTCAATTCATAATTCATGATTCGATTCATGATTCATAATTCATGATTCAATTCAAGATTCATGATTCATGATTCATAATTCATGATTCAATTCATGATTAATGATTCAATTCATGATTCATGATTTAATTCATGATTCATGATTCATGATTCAATTCATGATTCATGATTTATGATTCAATTCATGATTCATGATTTGATTCATGATTCATGATTCAATTCATGATTCATGATTCAATTCATAATTCATGAATCATGAATTGATTCATGATTCATGTTTAAATTCATGATTCAATTCCTAATTCAATTCATAATTTAATTCATGATTCAATTCATTATTCAATTCATGATTCATGATTCAATTCATGATTCATTATTCATGATTCAATGCATGATTCATGATTCAATTCATGATTCATGTTTGAATTCATTATTCAATTCATGATTCATGATTCAATTCATGATTCATGATTCAATTCATGATTCATGATTCATGATTCATGATTCAATTCATAATTCATGATTCGATTCATGATTCATAATTCATGATTCAATTCAAGATTCATGATTCATGATTCAGTTCATGATTCATGATTCAATTCATGATTCATGATTCATTTCATGATTCATTTCATTATTTATGATTGAATTAATAATTCATGATTCATGATTCCATTCATGATTTGTGATTCATGATTCAATTCATGATTCATAATTCAATTCATGATTTGTGATTCATGATTCGATTCATGTTTGATGATTCGATTCATGATTCAAGATTCGATTCATGATTCATGATTTAATTCATGATTCAATTCATGATTCATGATTCAATTTATGATTCATGATTCTTAATTCATGATTCAATTCATGATTTATGATTCGATTCATGATAAATGATTCATGATTCAAATCATGAGTCATGACTCATGATTTGATTCATGATTCATGATTCGATTCATGATTTATGATTCATGATTCAATTCATGATTCATGATTCGATTCATGATTCATGATTCAATTTATAGTTCAATTCATGATTCAATATGTCCGGGTTAGGGTTAGGGTTAGGCTTAGGGTTAGGGTAAGGGTTAGGGTTAGGGTAGGGTTAGGGGTTAGGGTAAGGGTTAGGGTTAAGGGGTTAGTGTTAGGGTTAGGGTTAGAAATAGGGTTAGGGTTATGATTAGGGTTAGGGTTAGGGGTTAGGGTAAGGGTTAGGGTTAGGGTTAAAGGTTAGGGTTAGGGTTAGGGTTAGGGGGTTAGGGTTAGGGTTAGGGTTTAGGTTTAGGGCTAGGGTTAGGGGTTAGGGGTTATAATTAGGGTTAGCATTAGGGTTAGGGTTAAGGGGTTAGGTTAGGATTAGGGTTATGGGTTAGGGTTAGGGTTAGGGTTATGGTTAGGGGTTAGGGTTAGGGTTAGGGTTTAGGGTTTGGGTTAGGGTTAGGGTTAGGGGTTAAGGTTAGGGTTATGGTTAGGGTTAGGGTTAGGGTTAGGGGTTAGCGTTAGGGTTAATGTTAGGGGTTAGGGTTAGGGTTAGGGTTTAGGCTTAGGGTTAGGGTAAGGGTTAGGGTTAGGGTTAGGGGTTAGGGTAAGGGTTAGGGTTAAGGGGTTAGTGTTAGGGTTAGGGTTAGGAATCGGGTTAGGGTTAGGATTAGGGTTAGGGTTAGGGGTTAGGGTAAGGGTTAGGGTTAAAGGTTAGGGTTAGGGTTAGGGTTTGGGGTTAGGGTTAGGGTTAGGGGGTTAGGGTTAAGGTTAGGGTTTAGGGTTAGGGTTAGGGCTAGGGTTAGGGGTTATAATTAGGGTTAGGGTTAGCATTAGGGTTAGGGTTAAGATTTTAGGGTTAGTATTAGGGTTATGGGTTAGAGTTAGGGTTAGGGTTATGGTTAGGGGTTAGGGTTAGGGTTTAGGGTTAGGGTTAGGGTTAGGGTTAGAGGTTAGCGTTAGGGTTAGGGTTAGGGGGTTAGGGTTAGGGTTAGGGTTAGGGGTTAGGGTTAGGGTTGTGGTTAGGGTTAGGGTTAGGGTTAGGGGTTAGGGTTAGGGTTAGGGTTAGGGTTTGTGTTAGGGTTAGGGTTAGGGTTAGGGTTAGGGTTAGGGGGTTAGCGTTAGGGGGTTAGGGTTAGGGTTAGGGGTTAGGGTTAGGGTTAGGGGTTAAAGTTAGGGTTAGGGTTAGGGTTAGGGGGTTAGGGTTAGGGCTAGGGGGTTAGGGTTAGGGTTAGGGGTATAGGGTTAGGGTTAGGGTTAAGGTTAGGGTTAGGGTTTGGGGTTGAGGTTAGGGTTAAGGTTAGGGGTTAGGGGTTAGGGTTAGGGTTAGGGTTAAGGGGTTAGGGTTAGGGTTAGGGTTAGGGGTTAGGGTTAGGGTTAGGGTTAGGGTTAGGGTTAAGAGGTTAGGGTTAGGGTTAGGGTTAAAGGGTTAGGGTTAGGGTAAGGGTTAG